>NW_024583037.1:55341-194673 GCF_018398535.1 Haplochromis burtoni
GAGATGGTCCTTTTTATACAAAGTGCTTGAGAAGTTTAATTTTGATAAATCTATAATTGATATTATCTCAGAGTTATACAACAAACCAACAGCTAAAATCAAAATCAATGGGGACCTCACCGAATCATTTATACTGGAACGAGGGACACGACAGGGTTGCTGCATTTCACCGCTGCTTTTTGCTTTGTTTATAGAACCATTAAATCAGTGGATTAGGCAGAGTCAGCATATAACAGGAGTACGAACGCAAGGAGGGGAACAGAAATTAGCATTATTTGCTGACGACTTACTTTTAACATTAACTTGTCCCTCACAGGCACTCCCCCATCTCATGGAAGCACTATCACAGTATGGTTCTTTATCCGGATATAAGGTCAATATAAATAAAACGCAGGTATTAACTTTAAATTATGAACCACCAGTCGAAATCAAGAATCGTTATGAATGGAAATGGGATGCAGATAGCATTAGGTATTTAGGGGTGGTAATACATCGTGACTTCACCAAAATGTTCAATGCCAACTATGCCCCTCTAAATGAATCCATAAAATCAGATATACAAAGATGGAACACTATTCCATTTCTGGACCTACACTCCAGGATTGAATCAATCAGATTAAATATTCTTCCCCGACTGCTGTATTTGTTTCAGTCTCTACCGGTTACCATACCACAAAAACAGTTTGCGGTATGGGATAGAACATTGTCAAAATATATCTGGAATGGGAAAAAAGCTCGAGTTAAATATAAAACGCTTCAATTAAAGAAAGAAAAGGGAGGTCGTGGGCTTCCCTGTCTACGAGAATATTATTGTGCAGCTCAGTTAAAACCGCTGATTTGTCTCTGTTGTCCAAACTACACCGCCGGATGGAAAGATGTTGAAGGAACAATAGTAAAAGAAATACCAGTTTCAGCTTTAATACCGGACATAAAATTGCAGAATAAAATACATATGGCAGATAAACCTATACTACAAATAATGATATCAGCTTGGAAAGAAGTAATATAAATTGGTGGTTTGGAAAATGCCTCTAAGGTTTTAAGATGGTGTGCATATGATTCAGATTTTACTCCAAATCAATATGATAATAGATTCAAAAACTGGATTTCAAAAGGTATAACCAATTATTATTCATTTGTCCATAAAGGTGCATTTCATAGTTTTGAATCTTTAAGGAGTAAACATGACTTGGGATCTGATGATTTTTTTAGATATCTACAGATCAGAAATTATTTTAATCAAAACTTAAAAGTGAACCTAAACAAATTACAATTTGTAGAAACATTCTTATTACTAACCAAATCTGAAGTGCAAAGTAAAATTATTTCTAAATTATATAACAGCATCCGGCGGTGTAAAAACGACAGCACTCTGTATATTAAAGTGAAGTGGGAAAAGGAGGGTAAATTGACAATTACAGAGAAGTGTTGGGCTCACGCATGCAAGATACAGTGGGCTACCACTGGGTCTAATGTTTGGCATGAATTTTGCTGGAAAAGCATCATGAGATTTTTCATTACCCCTGCTCAACAAAGATATCGAGGAATTGGTGATAAATGTTGGAGATGTGGGGGAGATGGAGCTAACCATTTCCACATCTTTTAGGACTGTAAAGATATTCGCCAGTATTGGTCTCTAATCCATGATCATTTACAAAATGTTTTTTCATTTGTTTTTCCTTCAACTTTTGAGACCATGTTTTTGTGCAATGCACCAGTGGATAAACTGAATTCCAACGACAGAAGACTCCAGTATATTCTTCTGGCCGCAAGTAAAAAGCCTCTTACGAGAAGATGGCTTAAGCCTGAACCACCAACGATAGAAGACTGGATACATTCTGTACAAGAGATCTATACGATGGAAAAAGTGTCATTTTCTCTTAAACTTCAGAGGGATACCTTCTACGGAATATGGTCTAAATGGACAGACTATGTTAAGCATATGAGGTGTGATTTTGTGTATGATGTTACAACCCTGAGTTCTACATAAACCTACCTGCCCTGCTGCCTCCTAACCCTAGTTTTTTTTTTTGTTTGTTTGTTTGTTTGTTTGTTTGTTTGTTGTTTTGTTTTTGGGGGGTTGTTTTTGTTTGTTTTTGTTTTTTTCTTCTTTTCTTTTCTCTTCTTTTTCCGTCTTCTTTATTTTTCAATTATAAGTTAAAATGTGACAGCAAAGAAAATGTAAAAAGGCAAATTACTGTTATGTTCAACAGCTGTCCCAATAAAAGAGATAATAATAAAAAAAAATATTGTAGTTTCTTATCATTTAGGGATTAATTTTACGTTTTTACAAGACACAAAATAAGTAGGAAACAACCAAACTCCGGTAAGCACAATAAACACACTACTTTAGTAGCAAATAAAATTGTGTCTCTCCGCGCAACCATGTGCCTCCCAGACACTCAGACTCCCTCCTCTCACCTGTAGGGCTCCACACTTCATCTTGGGGTGCTGGCACAGTGGTTTCCCCTCTTCACTCCAGGCCTCATAGTCCATCTCCTGTCCGTCCACCCACAGCCAGTCTCTGGACAAGAAGCGCAAGCCAATCCAGACGTTATTAGTTGTGTTATGTTTCCTCAGCTCTCTTTGGATCAGCATCGTCTCAGTCTCTGATGCCACACTGGCCAGGTCATTGTGGTGCTCCCTGCAGTACTCCAGAGCTTCCTCCCAAGTCTTTTCCTCCCCGACCACTATTGCTCTGTAGCAGAAGAAGGTTCTTGGATAGCTATATACACTGTGCCATCCATTATTGTCAATACTGCCATAATTTCTGCCTGTTTCATTTCGTGGTTCACCTGATCCCCAGGAAAACCTGGTCACCTCCCCTCCTCCTGACCACATCCACTTGTTTGTGTATGTGGAGCTCCTTTCCAGTCCAATTAGGATGTAGCCAATGTTATTCTTGATCTTCCTAAGTTCTGCAATATCACGTTCGTTATTGACAGGGGCCAGGTCTGTGTAGTACTGCCGGCAGTAAGATAAAGATGCATCCCAATACCACATCTTGTCAACGTGAACATACTTGCTCAAAGTTCCAGATGAGCTCAGCAGGAGCAGGATGCAGGTGCAGATTGGATGCATCGCTCTCTTGATTTCAAACGGGTTTTGAAACTGTATGTGCGTGAATTGACTTTTTATGCTTGCTCATGAGAAAATATTTGCATAGAGCGGCTCTTTCATTCTCTGAATCACACCCACACAACCATATACACTGGTCTTAGTCTAAGTAATTCCTTTCCAGTCCTGACCAGATACCGTCATTAGGTGAGGTCTATCTAACACGGCAACTCAAAACTTCACCCCAAGTCTTTTTGTCCTCAGTATAAACATACTTGAAAAAACTTCAACACATTCTCATTTGAGAAATACACTGAGCTACTCCTTGCCCCCAGTGCATTCATCCAATGCAAATCAATTTAGAACTTTATTTATAATGTTTGTGCAATAGAGGGGCAGATTTACAAATTTAGAAGGAAATCAAAAAATTGTTCCCTCACTTTATCCATGTAAATGTAGAGACGAGCTAGATATAGTCAATTTACCGCAAAAAAAAAAAAAAAAAAAAAAAATCATTTGCATGGGAGTGATGAGCTTACAGGAACTATGTGAAAACCTGCAATTTCTGCTCATTTGTGTTTTTGTTAACCAAATCAGCATAAATCAGCACTTTAGAATTACATAATTCTAATAATACATTTACAGTACTATCCTGGGGTTCCCATTGTCTTCACTGTATTACAGACACTCTATAAATTTGACTATGAATGATTAACATGATTTCTTAAAATAATAATATAAAAGATAGAATTAGAAGGTCCATTACTTGGCATTTGTAGGAAAATGTTTGCAGATCAAAATGTAAAGTCACTGCCTGGGTGTGTTTGGATGAATGACAGAACAGAGCTGTCAAGGTGTGCTGTGGCAGCCAGGATGAAGGACCCAAACACAGGACTCGAAGTTTCTTATGCTCAAATTTCATACCAAATCTTGGATTTCCAGCAGCAACCCATCTTCCCTGCACTCAGTACGTAATTCAGAGGCATATTCTGACCAACTTGGCAGTGACACATGACTCACTGACCTTTTTTATTATTATTATTAGTCATTATTCAAGCAGCTCACGATCTTCTGGTACATCATAAATACTTCATTACTGTGCTCTATATGATCAAAATTAGAATTATCACACAAAAAAACATCCCTTTGTACATTAATATTGCTCAAACTTAGATTTCAGGCAGTACAACTTACTGACGGATAGATGTCAGAAACTGTCGAAGCAAACTTGCCTTTATTTCTACATTCTCAGAATTTAGTTCCATATAAACAGGAATGCGATCAGTTGTTGCCAAAGGATACAAAATCTCAACTTTAAGTAAGGATTCATGTGCATCAGCAGTGGATCCCAGGGCTATGGTCAAAGCTTGTGTGCACCACAGGCAGGGATCCTCACAAGGCTGTTCAACTTCTCCCTGACTCATGCCACAGTTCCCACCTGTCTGAAGGCCTCCACCATCATTTGTATCTCCAAAAAGACTAGTGGAGACAGCCTCAATGACTACACACCTGTAGCCCTCACATCTGTCATCATGAAGTATTTCAAGTGGATATTGTCTCTTCACTAATTTCATTAAAGGTACTGTTGAGACACTTATTTGGGGAAGTTGTTACACCACTCTAAATAGATTTTGAGGCAAAACAGGTTTTGTTTGGCTCTACATGGAACAAACAAATTAGATTTTGGGATGTATTGAATAAACTAGAGGAAACAAAATTTAGATCACTTCATAATACTTGCTTGTAATTAGATTTTCACACATTGAAATATTGATTTAATTTGATTTTTTAAATGTATTTTTTATTGTACTTTGAGGGTTAATAGCACAAAATTGTACAATTGTATAATTGTGTAGTGCAGAGATTTATGTGATTTCAGGTTATGTACTGAAACTTGTGATTTAATAATAACATGACCGAACCCCGCCTGGCTCCTCCTGTCCACTCAGGTCAGTCTCTTGCTTGGAAAACATATTCCCCTTGATAGGAAATGTTTTAATTACTGATTTTCAGTTGACCTCTTGTGTAATTTGTGATACCCCAGTCTTTCCTTCATGTTCCTCATCTTCACCAATGCCCTCTTGATAGCCACCCTTCCACTAAGAAAACATGCAAAAATATTATTTTATGTCCGTCAGCTTATCTTTGGTGTTCTTCTAATGACAGCGGAAGAGGAAGTTGAAGACTTTACTTGTTAGGTACATATTAGGTAAATCTCTCTTTATGCTTGTATTTCTGAATCTCGCTCTCCTCCAGGACTGGGCAAAACTCCTTTGTCAGTGTTGGAACTGAAACCTTATCAGGAGGATTGGGTAAGTTTACCAGCATCAGATATCCTCAGCTTAATTTATTCCATATCGGTTTAAAGAAGTGAAAAGACATTTCAGGATTAAAGATTTCAAATCATTCATAAGTAGATTATTTTAAAAAGCTTTAAATGTTCATTCATTCTCTGCCACTTATCCTTTTCAGGTTCATGGGGAGGCTGGAGCCTATCCCAGGTGTTTTAGGATGAGAGGCAGGGTACACCCTGGACGGTTCGCCAGTCTGTCGCAGGGCTAGCACATAGACACAGACAACCATTCGCACACATTGACACCTATGGGCAGAGTTTCCAACTAACCTATCCCCACTAACTGCATGTCTTTGGACTGTGGGAGAAAGCTAGAGTACCTGAAGTGAACCCACGCAAACACAGGGAGAACATGCAAACTCCACACAGAAAGACCCCAGCCTGATAGTGGAATTGAACTCAGGACCTTCTTGCTATGAGGTAACAGCACTAACCACCATGCCTAAACATATCCTAGCTAAATAGCAGCTATTGAACCTTTACTGAATCCTTCCAGTGCAGTGTTCTGTGTAAAGAACTGAAAGAACATTTCAGGATTAAAGATTTTAAATAATTCCTGGCTAGATCCTTAACAAGCTATAAATGAAATTATGTTCAGTATATGCGAATCACTGGTGTATGACAAGACATTGCAGACATATAATTAATCTTGGGTCTGAACATTTTAGTCTGTGGTGCCCTCTGGTGCTCAGAATTGTTCCTGGAAACACGTCCTCTCAAATCTAACCTCAAGAATAAAACCTCTTAGCACTTGCTTTGGACACAAATGAGCCTGCTTTGGGGCTTATTTAGAGTATTAGCATCCAAACTGGATCCTTACATTCACTGATAGTGGTCCTCTGATGATTCCACGGACCTGTTTGAAAACTAAGGGGGTCATGCTTTCCAAACCTTCATTCCCTCTGTACGTACCATTGACTTTGTGGCTTCTTTTAAAAAACAGCTGATGTGGATCTAAACCAGTGCGAGATGAAGTGTAGTGGGCAGCTGTGCATGTGAGAAATGTGGAGTCCGTTGGCTGAGGTGGAAAATGGCAAAGTATGAATTTGTTTTTGAATGTATTTTTCTGAAAACACTTCTAATCCATCTTCAATAATAGTGAAACCTGCATTTTAGCAGGTTTCACTATTATCTTGTGGACCTTTGCCTTCACTCTTGCCACTGTTCTTGTGTCACAAATTATTCCTGGCACTTGTTTCCACCCACTCAACCCTGCCTCCACTCTCTTCTTCCATTCTCTTCAAATTTCATTTGACCAGATTCCACTAAATGTAACACTTTACATTGTACTTGTGTAAGAAAATGTCATGGAAATTTGAAATTAAATTAGAAATTAAAGTCAGTATTTTGGGCAGATAATCTTTTATTTTATTTTATTATTATTATTAATTTATTTATTTATTTATTTTGAAAGCTAGAGAGAGAGAGAGAAAGAGAGAGAGAGAGAGAGAGAGAGAGAGAGAGAGAGAGAGAGAGAGAGAGAGACTTTGCCCACAAGATGGAGCCACTGATTCATGCTGGGACTCTTTCTTCAAGGAGTCACATGGATTTCCTTATCAGCATCTGTTCTCAGTAATGTATCTGTTGATAACACACTGGAAATGAGCAAGCACTTTCCCAGTGACCTGGACCTATGCACTGTTGCATGCACGATGTCCCAAAATGCACCTACTTCCTCTAATTTCATGCTGAGTCCTACCCATTGCTGACCAACCCATTGGATTTGTGAAATTTTGTTTTTGTTGGTTTGTCTGGTGTTTCTATTTATTTATGTTTCTCTTTTTCCTTTGTTATGTATTTTATTTTGGACCATAGCATTACAATGTTTGGTTGCTGTCTAGTCACCACCTGCCTTACTTCTTACACGCCAGTTAGTTGTGCTTTCAGCCGATTTTCTTTTTTCCTGTCAGTGAGTCTCCTCTGTGTGCATGTACCTCCAGTTGGTGATTGCCCACTGGCCAGTCTTTTTCCTGTTCAACTTTCTCATGTATGGACTCTGCCTCCTGCCTGCCATTTACTGGGTTTGCTTGCTTTTATGTTTCTGAATTAAAGTTTTAGACTTTACTTTCTGGGATGTTGATATGTTTGACAATGGAAATTGTATAACAGCAGAATTGTAAGGTCCACAGACAGCATAATATATCGTCACAAGTTGGTTTGTGAAGTCCTGTTGTGAAGACCCAAGCAGCTGTGAAAAGTGAGGGGTGCACCCGACTGTAAAACCTCAAGCTCATTGTCAAGTCATTAGTCAGCAAGCACATCCTGGATACTCTTCCTTTCTGATGCTAAGAATGCAGCTCAATGTTTTGTTCAATACAACCCAAAATGAGTAGCTGGGCGCATGCATTCGCAAGGAAACTGTTTATGAAGGTTATAAATCCAATTTTGTCAAAGATTCAAAACATTTGTGCCAAATGTTGCTTTTCAGCTCCCATTTTTGTGTGTTAAACAGTCTAGTCCAGCTTTAGCAGCTATTTTTTTTACCTTAGGGCTTATTGCAGGATACACGTTTGCATAACCAAGCAGCACTTGAATTTGCACAGTGAGACACTGAGCTTCAGAAGACAGACATGTTTCTTTGCTTTTACTGCTGTCTCAGTTGTCCACAAATGTGTCCAACCCCAGGGTCTGTTCAAGAGTGAGCAGATCCACGGTACCAAGAAAACCAAGTAAACAAAGGAGGTATATTCACATTGCAGAAATATGATTGACATATATTTCATACAGGGAGTGCAGAATTATTAGGCAACGTCCTTTCCTTTGGCAAAATGGGTCAAAAGAAGGACTTGACAGGCTCAGAAAAGTCAAAAATAGTGAGATATCTTGCAGAGGGATGCAGCAGTCTCAAAATTGCAAAGCTTCTGAAGCGTGATCATCGAACAATCAAGCGTTTCATTCAAAATAGTCAACAGGGTCGCAAGAAGCGTGTGGAAAAACCAAGGCGCAAAATAACTGCCCATGAACTGAGAAAAGTCAAGCGTGCAGCTGCCAAGATGCCACTTGCCACCAGTTTGGCCATATTTCAGAGCTGCAACATCACTGGAGTGCCCAAAAGCACAAGGTGTGCAATACTCAGAGACATGGCCAAGGTAAGAAAGGCTGAAAGACGACCACCACTGAACAAGACACACAAGCTGAAACGTCAAGACTGGGCCAAGAAATATCTCAAGACTGGTTTTTCTAAGGTTTTATGGACTGATGAAATGAGAGTGAGTCTTGATGGGCCAGATGGATGGGCCCGTGGCTGGATTGGTAAAGGGCAGAGAGCTCCAGTCCGACTCAGACGCCAGCAAGGTGGAGGTGGAGTACTGGTTTGGGCTGGTATCATCAAAGATGAGCTTGTGGGGCCTTTTCGGGTTGAGGATGGAGTCAAGCTCAACTCCCAGTCCTACTGCCAGTTTCTGGAAGACACCTTCTTCAAGCAGTGGTACAGGAAGAAGTCTGCATCCTTCAAGAAAAACATGATTTTCATGCAGGACAATGCTCCATCACACGCGTCCAAGTACTCCACAGCGTGGCTGGCAAGAAAGGGTATAAAAGAAGAAAAACTAATGACATGGCCTCCTTGTTCACCTGATCTGAACCCCATTGAGAACCTGTGGTCCATCATCAAATGTGAGATTTACAAGGAGGGAAAACAGTACACCTCTCTGAACAGTGTCTGGGAGGCTGTGGTTGCTGCTGCACGCAATGTTGATGGTGAACAGATCAAAACACTGACAGAATCCATGGATGGCAGGCTTTTGAGTGTCCTTGCAAAGAAAGGTGGCTATATTGGTCGCTGATTTGTTTTTGTTTTGTTTTTGAATGTCAGAAATGTATATTTGTGAATGTGGAGATGTTATATTGGTTTCACTGGTAAAAATAAATAATTGAAATGGGTATATATTTGTTTTTTGTTAAGTTGCCTAATAATTATGCACAGTAATAGTCACCTGCACACACAGATATCCCCCTAAAATAGCTAAAACTAAAAACTACTTCCAAAAACATTCAGCTTTGATATTAATGAGTTTTTTGGGTTCATTGAGAACATGGTTGTTGTTCAATAATAAAATTATTCCTCAAAAATACAACTTGCCTAATAATTCTGCACTCCCTGTATGTGTGTCAACCCTGGAGGTAAATAAAAGCAGACATGTGATGCTAATGCTCTACAGCTGCAGGTTTGTCAGACTGCCAAGACTCCTCAGCTCCTCCTTGAGAGTCAGTGATTTATTTGTTCTTATTTATTCTGTCATTTCTTTACAAATTTCCATATTTCATTGTCACATTATTGCAATTTATACAGACTGTGCATTGAAGCTTTATTTAAAGCAAATAGGTACAGTGCACTTACAGTATGTTGATGTTATTTGGAGAGGAAAATAGGGACCACTTCATACTACCATAATGGGAACCATGAAGTATAACAAGTATTTATAGTTACTACTTTATACATAAACAATATGTGGCTCTATTCTAAAGTGCTACCAAAAGAAAATGAAAGATTGTCTAAATACATAATTTCTTTAGGGATTATTAAATCCCACTCACTGCCCACGCAGTAAGCCTTGCTAGAATTGGGTTGGACCTCCTTTTACCTTCAGAACTGCCTTAATTCCTCCTGGCACACATTCCACAAGGTGCTGAAATCATTCCTCAGGGATTTTGATTCATATTGGGGGATAGCATCACATCCATGACGTGAATCTCCCAAAGGTGCTTTATTGCCTTGAGATCTGGTGACAGTGGAGGATTTGAGTACAAAGAGCTCCTTGTTATGTTCAAAAAACTGTTCGAGTTTTTTTTGAGCTTTGTGACATGATGCATTATCTTGCTGGAGGCAGCCATCGGAAGATAGGTAGACTGGTAGACTAATAGGTAGACTAATGAAGGGATGAACATGGTCAGCAACAATACTTGGGTAAGCATTCAAAGACTGCGCATTTGGTACTAAGTAGCCCAGAGTGTACCAAGAAAATATCCAAGACACCATCACACCACCAGCAGCCTAAACTGTTGAAATCAGGTAGGATGATTCTATGCTTTCATGTTTTTTATTCCAAATTCTGACCCTATCATCTGAATGTGGCAGCACCAATCAAGATCAGAGCAGGCAACATTTTTCCAATCTTCTATTGCGAGCGAAAACTTCCTGTTCTTATTTGACAGTTGTGGTCTTCTGCTTCTACACCCCATCTGCTCGAAGGGTTGATGTGTTTTCAGAGGTGTTCAGAAAACGAATGCTTACTGGATATCTCGTCTTTTTTAGACCATTCTCTGTAAACTCTAGAGATAGTTGTGAGAGAATATCCCAGTAAATCTGTTTCTGAACCAGCCCATCCAGCACCAACAACCATACCACACCACCATCAGTGACCTTTCTTCCTGATTCTGATGCTCAGTTTGAACTTTGAACACCTAAATACACTGATTTGGTGGCAAAGACTGCCTGGTTAGAGAATTATGCTAATGAGAAACTGAACTGGTGTGCCGAATTCAACAGCCAGTGAGTGTTTATTTACCTGTTAGCTCTGTTTCCATGAAAAAACAATATTCTCTGACCAACAGGCTTGTATGGTGAATGAATGTGCTGTGTGTTGTCAAAAGATTATGAGTTTTGTTAGTTACTCATCATTCATATTGTACTGTGGTGGCTCCATTGCACCTAAAGAGGAAAAAAGCTGCGTGGGTGTTTATTTTGTGATTGTTATCTGATAAATGGGTGCAGACTGGGTACAGATAACTTGTGGGCGTTATTCTTTGAGGCTGTTGGATCAAGATAACAAAGAAAACTTTAGGTCATAGTTAAATTTGATAACCTGTCAAAACATGTACACTCACATGTAACCTCTTTTAATAAGTGTTTAAGCTTTGAAGGCCCTCGTCACCTTTATTTCCTGCTACGTAATTTTACTGCTGCCTCACTTTATTCCTTTTGTGACAGGGACAGTCATCTATCTCTCTCCATTCTTGATAATTATTTGCATTTTACCGCATATTACTTATTGAGCAGAGAGGCTGGTGACAAGGTAAGAACAGAGGTGATCGGGTGCAACAAGTTGAGTTAAAAGAGCAACATTATAAACCTCAAACTTGCTGGCAATGGCTGTGTTGTCCTATTTGTGCAATCTGCTAGAGTCATAGTTGGTTTGTTACACATGTGTGTTTCATACTGCAACATGTTTGCTATCAAAAATTAAATTGTGAATGTTAAAATCTGCAGTTTTTCCAACAGATAGTTGGAGTTATTCAGCAGCTTTACAGCAGAAATATTAATGTTCACAAAATAAAAGTTTTGCTCTGTTTAGAAGACTTCCTGTTGCAATAACAGTGACAGGTGAATTTTAGGGCTTTGTTAAATTTTAAAAAGGCTTAAAGTTATACATCATTACTGGTTACTATTGCTTCTAGAAGTCACTGAATTGGCCTTTTTAATTCACTTTGTGGTGTTAGTGCTATTAGTGCTGTTAGTTTTATTTTTGAAGGACCTTTACTGCAATTATCTAACAAATAATGTGCAAATATAGTCATTTTCTCATTCTGAAACCAACAGGGTCTTTGAAATTTGGCCATTCTAGCATCTGACTTACCGCCTCCCTGTGCCATAAGAAAATACACCTTACTCTAGTTTTTATTGTGGAGCTGCTTCTACGTTTCTGGGGTGCCTCTCAAGCACACCTTGGCACATCTGGTGGAATCACAAACATTATCTCGAGTGAGCACATGGACTGGGCACCAGCAGCTGTATTACCAGGGTAATTCTAAAGAGTCAGTGATGCAGCTCTGAGCAGTAGCCCAGTCTGTTTGTTTGCCACAAGTCTAAGGCCCCACCTCACTAACTAGAGTTAGAGGCATGAGAAACGAAGGCGAGCAATGAAGTAACGTGATCAGAACCCTGTGAGGTTCTCATGGCTTCAGACGGTGTTCAAACTCAAAAATATGCATGACACATTCCCCCCTGACAAATTACATAGGCAGTGTCACTCCATGCTTCACCACAGCGCATTATGAGCTGGAAGTAAAGCACACACTCCCACTGAGTAAATCGTGGGACTCTTGGCTGGGTTCTGGCTGAGTTCATATACACTTTCCATTCAGTCTTAATGCGGACAGAGGTTAAGGTAACAGGCTGCAGATAGTAATCCTGTTCTTAGTCCTGTTCACATAATTGATTTTATTTGACACATTTATTTGAACAGGGAAACTTCCACTGACAGCAATGTCTCCTTTTTAAAGAGCTCTCCTGAGCAACAGAAGAGTTTTGCGTTTCAGTCAATTGTAACAGACACAAAACAAACACAACTGAAATCAAGGCAATAAAACTCTATTTGACTTCAGACAGCAGATCAATTGCTCCGTGTTCAGCTTCCACTTTGATACTATTGATCTGGGTTTGATCAATGACCAAGTCATTGACTTAAAATCAAAACCAAATGCTTTTCTGTTAGGTCTTTAGAAGCGACTTTGAAAGCTGGGAGGTAAACCGCTGTTGAGGAAAGATATTTCAAGGTTATTACAATGAAGGTTTTCTATGCCAAAGATCAAAGATTAAGAGAAAGATCTATTAAAGGTTTTTGGCCTGGGACTCACCATGTTTCACATCAAACACATCTGACAAAGCATTATTAAAGCATTTAGTGAAAGCATTTCTCCATCTCCTTGGGGTTTGAGTGATAAAACCTCCAGTTTTAAGAAATTGAATATAGATTAGGTCTTGGCATATACTAGAGTGGTGGTTTATTAAATTTACCTTTAAAGATTGATTGAATTAAACAATTATCTTGAAACCAAGGCTGAATTTTGAAGGTAAGTGTAATCCAGTTCAGGGCTTAACATTTATATTATGCAGTAATGCGGACAAAGCCGTTTTTAACCAGATGGCAGCACTGGATCCCCTAAGCAGCAGGTTGATGCACCCATTACGTCATCTCTGAAACACAATACATACAATTTTGTACCAATTCATCAGGCCAAGATATTTTTCTACAGAATGAATAGAAGACATGTAGCCACCCTGATGTCCTGTTTTAAAGGGTCATGACTGAACTAGTGATTGAATCTTATCTGGAAACTATGTTGGGGCCCAGCTGTAGCTCTTTTTCTACTAATCAAAAAAGTTGGTGGTTCAATCCCTGGCTCTTCCACTCTGTATGGCAAAGTATTCTCAGGTAAGAAAATGCAAAGCACACAATTTCATGCCTAACTAAAATATGAACATGAACTTCTCAGCCTCTCACCAGCAGTGTTGGTTGTAATGCATTCCAAAGTAAAGTGTTAAAGTAACATGTGAAATGCACACTACAGAAACATGCTGTCCTGGATGCATGTTTCTTTTGCAACTTCAGCTCTTTGCAAACATCTGCACAGATAGCATGCTAATGCAAAGCTAGCCAAGAACCCAGAGTGATTTTGAAGTTGAGTGCATGCTAACCTCAGTCCAGCAGCCAGAGCCTAAGCTTCAAAAGGTAACAAAGGTAGTGATAAGTAGTCAGTTTCAGTCAGTCTGGCAGCATTGTAGCCTCCTTTTCTGCCTGTTTCTACCATAGAATCACTGCAGGAAACACTTGAAACTCCTTATGGGCTGATTTTTAGCTTTGCTCTGTGTTGCTCATTTTGTTTTCATACATAGAAAAAAATGTGATTTGTGTTGCTTTGTAGAACTGTAGCATCAGGTTTATACTGATATCTGGTAATCTGGTTTTAGATCATTTTACAGAGTAACACAAAATTTATTTTTCAAGTAGTGTAACAAATTACCTTCTCTGGCAAGTAATTAACCTACTTCATTACTTTAAAAAAAATGTAGCAAGTAAAGCGTAACACTTTTTTTGAGTAATGACACCAACTCCGCTCCCTGGTAATCTGAGCCTAAAATATGCATGCATATGCATGGAAGTCTGCACAGCCTGTGAGAGGCATCTCAACCATGTATGACCTTCCAACAAAGAAACTGTCGTTTTGGAAAAATCTGACCCCTGAACATGCAGATATCACTGAACTGTAAATATTCAAACAAGGGAAAATTCCCTCTCCAGTCTTATCATATGGAAAAATCAACCTGCTTGTTTTGGTTTGCACTCCACCTCCTTCATGTTTTACTTACTTTTTTTCTAACCTGGCATAGAGAATTGAGTCTGATTGTTTATTGAATCAAAAAGAGATTAAATGAAAATAACAGTGATAGGAGGTGTTCACATACTTGAGAGGCAGGTAGTAACTGCTAGTCATCCTTAATGCACAGCCTTACAAGAGATTATTAAAAGCTCATCAGTGATGCTTGTGAGCTGCTCATGCCAGTGATAGTCTTCTCTGGAGAAGCCTCGATTTAGCTCATTTGCAAAGAAAAACACTCCTAACTCATGTCATATCCGCAGTTTGACCGATTCACAGCT
Organism: Haplochromis burtoni; assembly: GCF_018398535.1. NCBI lineage: Eukaryota > Metazoa > Chordata > Actinopteri > Cichliformes > Cichlidae > Haplochromis > Haplochromis burtoni. Next base: position 70,129 of record NW_024583037.1, read on the forward strand.
CCTGAGGGTTTCCTTAAGATAACAGCACTGGGTTCAGGCTTATTAAGGGTGGAAACTGGGCTTCTCCTACACTGGGCTTCATCTTACATCCACATGTTGGTCAGGAAGAGGCCGTCAAGCACTCAGCTCTGAAACAGGCCAGCTGTTCTCGAGCCAAAGCAGCAGAACAGGCCTGGGCTCTTGTCATGCCCTCGCAACAGCTCACTGACTCCCTTTTAGCTTCAAGTTTGTGTGAAGCTCTCTGGAACAATGACTATGTATCAGGGGGAACATCAGTGTTCATAGCCAGTTCAGCTGATAAAGGGTCGTTTTATGAGACTACTGACCTCAGTCATGCACAGATTTAGATTTGAAAGAAAATAAGCAGGATTTTACCTGCTGGAATCAGGAAAAGGTCCATGCACTATTTGCAGTACTTTGTGCTTTAAATCTTTGAGTTTCAACAAGGCATGGAGACTTGTAACTTTGTAAGACTGATAGACATTTTGTGAAAATAACAACAATACTGTTTTATAGCAAAAAGCCTTCTGACTCCAGCATCGTGTCAATTGTATAGCTACGAAGATGGTATCAGCTATCTTGTCTACCTCAAAAGTGTTAACCATACTTGTCAGAAATTGATCAGAAATTGAAATAATGTTTCAGTTAATACATAAATTGAAGATGATTTGGATGCTAGTGGGTTAGAACCAGACTAGATTGTTCACCTCCTGGCCTGCATAATGATCTTTTAACATTGAAGAAATTCTGTAGAATGTTCCATGTAGCCTGCAATTCTCATATAACATCATGAAGTGTTCTGCTGAAAATACAACGTCTTAACCTTTCTTTTAAAATCAGTCTTTTTTGACCCTTTCACAGTCGCAGCAGCAGTTCAGTCTAACATGGCTTTTAGGGTACAAATATCAGACTAAGCTTACAGTATTGGTTTTCTAATTGTCTATCAACCTATTTTGCAGATCTATTACCAATAATTTAGGGCACAAAGGTGGAGTTTGAGTCTAGTGACCAAAAGATGAAATTACAGCAAGAATAAGCTTCTGCCTTCAGATGGCTGAATGTAGTCTTTGAGACAGCATGAGCAGCTCTGATATCTGGGTAAAGCCATTTGTAGTGAAGAAGGCATTTGAGGTGGTTCTGGCTTCAAATCAGGATGTCTTCAGATTGTTGGGGGGTTTTAAAAACTTTTTTTAGGCATACCTCGCTGAAATTATACCCTAAATTTGCTAAAGGGTTAATATTTCTCACCTGGCTTATGGATCATCTGAGGATTTATTAGAAAAAAAATGGTCAATGTTGTTGTTGATGTAGTATGTCTAGATTACACTAGATAGCATGCTACCACTGGAACTACTGACTACTGGTGCTATTCAGAAAAGATGGATGGAAAAATAATTTTAAAAACTTGTCCATGTTTACACTGAGAAGATAAAGTATTGGAACCATTGCAGGAACAATACCCAATAGTCTAGAAACAGGACAGCGTGGGGGTGGGCACCATCTCCAAATGATTACAGAGAGAAACAACACACAGTGTCATATATGTGAATACTCCCAAACTTGAGTCATGTTCGGGCGTAAGTGTTTCTTTTTATGATGTGGCCCCTGAGAAGCCTCGAGGCTTTGGAAAACGCCTGGGACCCAAGCTCTTCCAGTTTACTATGTATGGAGTTGTACCAGCATAATTAGTTTCAGATGAACTTATTAAAAAGATTATTTTTCTTATAAAAAAGAATCAGAAGTGATGTTATTAATATGAAATGTATATAAGGCGTTCAGATCTTTTTTTTTTCTTCTTTTTTTTTAGATCATGTTTCTTAAATCTTTCCAATGTACAGAGAAGAAAAGGAAACCTTTTGCTTGAAGATTCAGCTGGCTGGAAAACGTCTTTTGAGGCAAACACATCCTCGCAGAGCAGGACTGATTTCTCCTCAAAAGTTGCCCAGTATCAAAATGTTGAGTGCACCAGACAGAAAACATGGGCGGTTTTAAATTCTGGATCAATGTGAAGCAGTCAGTGTCTTTCCAAAGTTAATAATTTCTTTCCTTTGAGGGCGTTTTACCTTTTTTTTTCTCAAAATGGCAATGATAATTACCACCGTGAATGAACATGACCACCACCATTTATTTCCTGTGTTTGACGGAGCACCGATTCCATTACACAACCATTATTTAGTCTATGAATTTTGCCAATGGCAATAAAAATCGAGACGATCTCCTCCACGATGGAACTTACACCCCTCAACACATTCATTCAGAGATGAGGCTGCCAGAAAACGGCAAAACTGCAAAAAGTGTCTCTATGAGCACACACTCTCCTCTTTGAGCATATTTAACATTTTTTCCTCCCATCTCAAATTGATTTGTTTGGAGAGACAAGTATGCATGCATGTGTTGTAAATTCCTTAATCTGTAAACCACAAATATCAACCACCTTGTAAATCTCTTTTAGTTCAACATGGCAAGAATTCTTTCTGTGCAGTAGAAGTTCTGCTTTTAATAGGCTATCGAGCAGATTATTATGGATATATTTAGTGCATGTTTTTTGGGGGGGTTACATTTTTGGATTATATGTTTCCTTTCACAGTTTGCGAATTTCCTCACTTTTAAACTGTACATGGCAAGATGTATGTGTCTCATTTTTTGCTGTGTACTGAGTCAGTACTGCACATGTGCAGATCTGCATATGTGCACATCCTCATATGTACCTTGAACTACTGTCTGATATTACAAATATCAGTGGTCAGTGAATATCATCTGAGTAGTTGAGGGAGTATGTATAGAAGTTGGATCCTGTTACTACTGTTGCCTTTATCTCTTGTGAACATTGTTTTGATATGTCAGTTGCAAATTAATTCCTGCCATAACCTGAAAAGACAGATTACAGTACACGCTGAACGCAGAACAATATTAGATTTCTGTCTTGACGTCATGATGCACATGAGGCGGAAAGGTGATTAAGCGCAAGGAGCCCGAGGCAGACTTCTGGGATCAGGAATGTCAACAACTGTGGCGTGTAGTGTCAGTGAAGTACATTGTAGAAACTGGCAGATTCCACTGACTTCCACCACTATCGCCCAACTACTTTGAACTGACATGAAGGTAAAACTCAACCACTCATTACAGCCAAGGTATGCATAAGAGCATCACTGAAAACGCAGCACAAGGACCCTTGAAGCAGATGATCTTCAGCAGCAGGTGCCACTCCTGTCAGCTAAGAACAGGAGGCTCACCTGGCTCACTAGTTCACCAAAATTGGAAAACAAAAAATTAGAAAAAGGGTGTGCTAACTGCCACAGTGATGTCACAGCAAGAATCCACTGACTGGGGCCTGTCTCTTTACCTTAAGTTTGCATGTTCTCTTTGTGCCTCCTTGGGTTCTCTCCGGATAGCCTGGATTCCTTACACAGCAAAAAGACATGCACAATAAGTTATTTAGTGACTATTAGGCTAATGGGTGTGAAAGAATGTAAAAGGTTCTCTTTCACTCCGTGTTGTAGGATGTACACGGCCTTTCACCCTATGCTAGCATATACTCCAGCTCAACAGCGACTCTGAATTGACTAAGTGGAAGAATATAGGTGGATGTAAACATGCTGAACACCTGCTTTTAATGATAAGAGCTCTATTTTACTAACCTCTAACCAATACTAATTTTCATTGATAGAACTCAATAGTTTTTAACTGTTAAATAAACATTGCAAAAGTTATGTTAAATCTGCAACGGTATTTTTTAGTCTTTTACGTGAAAAAAAAAGACATTTTCACAACAAAAGGAAAATTGTGGCTACTCACAGATACAAGGTTTTCATCATATTTTACATTAGACATGTTAATTCAGTCTGTTTGTAAATTAATTATATTCATGTATTTTAAATCAAAGGAAATTTCTATCAAATTAATCAGAAAAACACTGCTAAATTATGGATTTTTATAGTGTGTGACCCAACAGGCCTACTTTGTGGCGCTGCGTGGGTGGTTTCCTGCTGTTCTCTCGCTGGCTAAGGTGCCACCCACTTTCTCCTATGGAGCCAATGTGCAGTTAACTCCATTCAGCAATCAGCAATAGCTATAAAAGTTGGGAAGAGGTGCTGGCCAGCCCTGCTAGGCCAACTTCAGAAGTATAGTGAGTTACCAGGAAGTATCTGCCTTCTACTGCAAGTGAGAAGTGTTTTCGTTGGGTGATGCTCTAGTTCAGCTGTTTTTATTTCACCACCATTTAAGATTTGCTGCCTCCGTTCTCTTGTTTTTGGCTTTCATAGTTACAGAGGGTTTGCTATCTGTTGTAATAAACCTTTTCAATAGAATCTTGTTTTATTCATTGATTTGCTTGTTTTGGAAAACACAACATGACTCACTTCTATTCTCTGTCTATCCTTTTTATAGAAATAACAATCTTGAATATTGAATTTATTATGGAGATGCAATATGAAGAGATAATATTTCTTCATGCAAATTCAAATTGGATTCGAGCAATTAGCTTGTTTCCAGAAAAGAGCACTTGCACAGGTTATGCAAGGCAATGATTTCAGCATCTGGCAGAGTGAGTGATAAACCACTGGCACTGACTGTCTCTTTCAAGATGCATGATACAAACTCCTACTGGAGCACGGAAAAACAACACACATGGCTTGCATCAGCTAGGTTCAGCAACTTCAGATCCCAAGTCTTCCTGAAAAACTGCGCAGTGGAAGTGAAAAAGTATAATTGTCTTTCTCTCTTTCTCTCTCTACCTTTGAGTAAAACAGTTAAGAGGCCATCCCTGGACAAGTATGTTAGCCACTGCTCCCAGATGTGATGATGTTTTTGTGTAAAGTTACTTTGAATCAAGCAATCAAGGTCAAGTGGTCAAGATCTGTGATTTAAGTCAGGAGCTTGAATCCATTCATGCCTGCCACCTCTTGAATTCGTCCTGTTTTGGGTTTTTTTGAAAATGCTCAACTTTTTCTCAGTTTTGCTTCCACTGTTTGTTTGCTTTCCCTCTTTTTTTATAATTATTTGCCGTACTCCAACTAGAATCTTCTGTGTTCAGCAGTTCAGTCTCTTTTGTTTATGTACTCCTCTGCGTCCTTTTGTTCTCTGCCCAATTATCTGTTTACTCTGTCTAGTCAAGCATTCCAGCTGTGAGTGTTTCACTTGTGTTCTTTTGTTTCTAGTTTCTGTTTTCTTCGTGAATTTTTGTCAGCTGCCCTCTTGAATGGCCTTGAGATTTTTTTCCCCTTTGTGCTTGCCCCTTGCTCATCATCATGTGTTTGACCATAGCTTCGTAAGACCTGAATTTGGATATTTATGCTTCTCGTGTGCTTTGTTTGAATCAGTGCGTGCACACCGCATTCAGGCTCATATGACAATGAAGGAACCTGCCAAACTAATGCATGTTTTAGCCACTTGCGGTCAGCTGAAAAAAATCAATAATAGTGGTAGCTGTTTTGAAGTTGTTATTGTAAAACATGTGAGTAAAAATGCATGTTCCCAACATAACATATCTAACCTGGAAGAGTATATGTAATGGGGTGAGTGTTACTCAGGTTACACACAGGAGAGCAACTGTCAGATCACAACACAGTCTGCACTAACGAGGGCAAAGCAGACAACTGACAATTAAAGGGAGAGTAAAAAGTAACTACCAACAGAAACTTTATTTTTCCCTTAATTAATTTTACTTCCCTCTGTCTTCGTTTGGGGTTTTTTGGGGGTTTTTTGCCCTTTTTTATTCACCCACTATGTTAAATTGGCCAGTCACGCACCAGTATGTATGCCCATTGTCCATTTCATTAGTTACACATTTCGAGTACTAAGTTGGACCCCCTTTAGCTTCTGCAACTGCGTTAATTCTTCATGGCACAGATTCAGCAAAGTGCTGAAAAGATTGCTAGAATGATTCCAGATTTTTGTCATTATTCACATGACAGCATCACACAGTTGCTGCGGGTTTCTTGGCTGCTCATTTATGATGCGATGCTGCCATAAAGGGTTGGACATGGTAAAGAACAATACTGAGGTAGGTGGTAGTGTTCAAACGGTGGTTCCCTGGTGCTAAGGGTCCGAAGTGAGAAAACCAGCATCACTAGTCTGAACCTTTGATATGAGGCGAGATAATTCCATGCTTTCATTTTGTTTACCCCAAATTCTGACTCTACTATCCAAAGATTCTAGCAAAAATTGAGATTTTTTTCAGTTTTCTTTTGTCCAATTTTGGTGAGCCAGTGTGAATTGTAGCCTCAGTTTATTGTTTTTGGCCAGCAGGACTGGCACATATTGTCATCTTCTGCTGCTGTAGCCCATTTGCTTGTTCAGAGATACATTCTGCATAACTTAATTGCATTGAGCAGCTGTTTAAGTTACTATTGCCTTTCTTTCAGCTCAAAGCTGTTCTCCTCTGACCTCGGGCATCAACAAGGCATTCTGTCCTTTTCAGATCATCACCTGTAAAGCCTAGAGATGGTTATGTGTAGCGCAATACATCAGCATCTTTTGAAATGCTCAGACCAGCCCGTCTGGGGCCAATAATATTACCACATTCAAAGTGACTTAAATTGCCTTTTTTCCCGATTCTGATGCTCAGTTTGAACTTCAGCAGGTCGTCTTGATTATGACCAGTGTTGGGCAAGTTAGTTTGAAAAAGTAACTAATTATAGTTACTAGTTACTACTTCAAAAAAGTAACTGAGTTAGTAACTGAGTTACAAGATTCTAAAAGTAATTAACTACTTTTTTTTGTGATCAACATTTTATTGATTTAAAACAGGGTTTGGGGGAGGGGGGTACAGACATATACAGCACAACTGTAAACTGCAGTAGCAAAGCAAACATTAGCAAACAAGGCATAGGGACAGCAAAGAAAAGACACAAAAACACAAAGTTAAAACCAATTATTGCCTCTTCCAGGAGATAACTCTGGATGAGAAGATTTTCCAAGCGTCAACAGTCGCGGGTCGAGCTTTATTTAATTTTGCTGTGGTATGTTCAAAACCAATAACACGGATGAGACATCGTCTCCAGAATGATTCCATACAAATGTCAGGACAGAACCATTGCTTCGTAAAGTAATTAACTACTTGAAAAGTGACTATTGCGTTACTTTAAAAAAAAAAGTTTAACCCTCTGGGGTCCAGGGTATTATTGGCCATTTTTAACTACTTTTGATGTTTCTACATTTCACCTTTAAAAACTGTTTGTTTGCTTTGTTTGGTATCATTCTTTTCAGCACAACCTCACATGTCTGAATTTACAGTTATGTTTTCATTTTGACATACTGTATTTACACAATTGATCTAAAATTAGACAAAAAACTTAAAATCCGAGTAGAAAAAGTTATATATTTTACTGTAACAACCACAAACATTAATTAACCATATTTCATAACTTTAAATGCAAATATAAATTGCCAATTTTAAAATCATATGCACAGGTTTTGCAAACAAAGTTGTTTTCAGCCATTTCCTTTTTACCCCCTTTTTTAATAACCATTTCAAACTGTTTGCATAACAATCAGCTGTTCTGCATTCAATAAGATGCCACACAAATTATTTGTGCCACTCCAAAAAAATAATTTCTGTCCACTATAAAGGAGAACATCACAGCCTGATACCTGCAGCTCTGACTCCTGTTCTCTACCCGGAGACAGCAGTCACCTCATTGTTCTTACATAAAAAAAAACATAAAACTATCCACAACACTACACACTAACTACACACTCCAAACACGCTAAACGTCACAAATCTCTCACATCTCAAAACTCGCTCTCTCTCTTTTTCTGCTCTCTCTCTCTCTCTTGCTCTCTCTCTTTTTCTGCTCTCTCTCTCTCTCTCTCGCTCTCTCTCTCTCTCTCTCTCTCTCTAAAACTCCCCCCTTTTCCTAAACATCCAAATGTCATGTTGCCATATCGTTTTTGATTGGTCGACATGGTGCATTTTTCCACCAACACGAAAGGGGTGTTTTTTGTTTAGTTTTTTCTTTTTTTGGTCATAAGCAGAGAGTGCTTGCTAGTGCTGTCCTTAGACAGTAAACGTGACAAAACTATTCAGGAAAAAACACCACGTATATATTGTTTATCATGGCTCTGGTTTTACACGGCCTATCAACACAATTTAAAAACTGGTAAATATCACCTTGTTGGTTTGTCATCTTGAAGGAGTCATGTGATTGGCTTACCACGACTACTTTATTCTTCCTCAGTCAAACAGCAGCACTCATGCGATTGTTTTGCCCCCCTAGCTGCAGGTGTTGTGCCAAAAAGTGATCGTCACGCAGAAACTGATTGTCTGCTAGAAAGTGATTGCCGCCCGTGGGAGAGTGCGCAGGTGCTTAAAGCTAGCGCCCAGATTACCAGGTGTGCACGTAAGTGGTCAGCAGGTACACTGGCGCTGTCAAAATAAAAGATGCGCACCAGATAAGAAGTTGCAACGCACGCTTCCTTTGGAGGACAGACATTTGTTTAGAACTCTTAAAGATGTCGAAGAAGCAAGCTCCTTTAAGCAATTACTGTGATGTTCCTCCACCTCCAAAGAAATGTCAGAAGGAGTCCGAACCGCAAAAGAAGCACGTATTCTCGGAAAAGTGGTTGCAGGAGGTGAGCTGGCTTCATACAAATGCCAGCTCACTTTTCCCACTTTTCCAAGTGGGATGCGCACCTGTGGACCACTTATGTGCACCCCTGCAGATTACTTACAGCTACTTCCGTGCAACTGATATAAGGTGCGGTAAACTGAACACAGCTTCAGCCGTCTGTTTGTTGAAAAATAGTAACACGACCACACCGCATTTTCTTGTTAGTAACGGTAACGGCGTTGTAACGATAGAAATAGTAATCAGTTAGATTACTCGTTACTGAAAAAAGTAACACCGTTAGTATCGCCGTTACTTGTAACGCCGTTATTCCCATCACTGAACATGACTACATGTGATGACTTGCTGCCATGACTTGGTTAGTCTGGCTGATTGGATATTTGCATTAACAGTTAAACACGTGTACCTAATATAGTTGCTGGTGAGTACCACCTGTTGTTCCATTCCAGCCTCCCTTTGGTATTTATTCTTAATTCCTCCACGTATGACCTCAGGCTCCACCTTCTCTTTTTTTTTTTCTTTTTGTGCATGTTTATTTTTGTATTCTGTATGTTATTCATGATACATTTTGGGGTTTTGGGACTGGTTTTCTGATCAATTTCTGGTCAAGTTAATAAAGAAATACTAGAACCTGGATGCTGAGGTACGGAGTATCTGGCTCTGCATGTCACTAAACAATCTGAACACAAGCAAAGACCACAGTCAGACCTCTCCTCTTCGATTTCACCTTAAAACAAAACGGCATGCTGATTTTGTATAATTCTTTCAGGTTTCTGTATCCGCAAATCACACGCTTGACTGATTATTTCTTCCTTGTTTATTGTAACTGTTGGTTTAGCTGTGAGGCCCGCAGATCTTTCTCCCTGTTGGTTATATATCTGTTTATGACCACATCTGTGAAGTCAGTTCTGTATGCAGGCTATTTGCAGTGTAAACAAAAGGGTTCCGGTGTAAATAGAGGAATTAGATATGCCTCATAGTAAAAAACCTGGTGGTCATAAACCATGAGCATCTCAGAGTTCCAGTTTTGGAAGTCATCTGTTGTTGTTATCAGTACCGATACTACAATTTTTTAACCAATGTGAAGAACTGAAGAGGAATGTCACCAGTCTCCTTATTGAGCATCATGTGAGGTGAACGAAGGCAGAAACACACAGGCTTCGACTTAACTCCCTGACGATATAAGCACGTTTTTACTGTTTTGTTTTCACTTGAGCTTTTAGCATGAAGAAGCTGTTGAATGAGTTTTTGATGACAGCGGCAGTGCGCACACATACACACACACACTTTGGAGGGAGCCTTTTAGTGATTTTAGCGAGTTATTTAAGTTTAGGCTTTTGTGTGAATGCATGAATCTGTGTCTGTATCTCATTGTACAACTGTATAGTGACAATAAAGGTATTCTATTCGAACACTGAATCTCCTCAGATTTTATGATTTGATGATGATGAGGGGTAGATGTTGTCCAGGCAATGAGAGAAAGCCATGCTGTTAAGAGAAGGTTAGTGGTTTTCAACAGCCACAAGTGTGGTTTTTTTTCTTGAAAGAAAATCACAACAGTCACCTCAAGGCGCTTCATATTGTAAGGTAGACAGAGAAAAACCCAACAATCATACGACCCCCTATGAGCAAGCACTTTGGCGACAGTAGGGAGGAAAAACTCCCTTTTAACAGGAAGAAACCGGCAGAACTAGGCTCAGGGAGGGGTGGCCATCTGCTGCGACCGGTTGGGGTGAGAGAAGGAAAACAGGATAAAGATATGCTGTGGAAGAGAGACAGAGAAAAATAAAAAGTATGATTCAATGCAAAGAGGTCTATTAACACATAGTGAGTGAAAAAGGCTGAGGTATGCTAAATTACCCAAGAACTGGACAGGAAATCTGTGACAACAGGCCTGATGGGGTGATGAATCTACATTAGACATTTCTGGTTCAAATCATTGTCAGTATGTACAAAGGACGTCATAAGAGAGGTACAGCTGTGAGTGGCTACAGCCATCTGTAAAGTACTGTGGAGGCTCTGTCATGGATTGGGCTGCATTTCAGTCAGTGGCATTGGAGATCTTGTCAAAATTGGTGAATTATAAACAACATGATCCACCACGCATTTTTCAGCATGACAACGATTTCAAACACACTGCCAATAAAAGCACACCTGGATAGAAAAAGACACAGTGGAGCACTATCAGTCATGGATTGGCCTCCACAGAGTAAACCTCAAGATTATTGAAGCAGTGTGGGATTATCTTGACAGAGAACAGAACAAAGTGCAGAAACATCCAAAGAGAAACTTTAAATTTCCTTCAAGAAGCCTGGAGAACTATTCCTAATGTCTGTCTGTGTAGGTTCTCAGTCAAGCATGTCATGGTACCCTTAAGAGCTTGAATAAAGAAGGAAACCAGACTTCAGGCCACCAAAACTTTGAAAAAAACCTCTTGGGTGAGACATCTTCACAAACTTGTGTTTTTCTTTCTTTTTTCAAACTCTTATTTCTAAAGACTACTTAAAGAAAAAACAAGAAAGCTGAGCATTCAGGCTAAGCTGAAGGAAAAGGGTGGACATACCAAGTGTTGACTTTCAGACTTGTTAGAATTGTACAGACTCTGATTTTACCTTAGGTACTGTATTTCCAGTGTGCTTGCATGTTCCAATATACTGCTGTGCTTATTTTGCATCTTCCCAGAAAATATCAAGAAAATAGATCCAACTCAGACTTTTCGGAGTACTGTACATTAAATATACTATAATGTCACCTAAAATATCAAACTACTGAATTTCAGTTCACTGAATAGCAAGCCACCAGCTTCTCCTGACCTCTTTTGTGAAGTACACATTCAGACAAAACCAGCAGCAGTGTGTAGCTGTCATTGAAGCAGACCCCTGAGTAACATCTCTCTCACACACCTCTGCAGGCAGACCTGCCTCCACAGCTTTCCACCAAAACAACACGGTCTAGCCTCATCCATCACTGTGACACTGAGTGTTCTCCTTTTGACTGCACAGAATGTCCTTTCCTCACAGTTTGCGGGTAGTGTCAAGGGAATAATGGCTATTTATGATGCATTTATGTACAATACGATGGGATGTTGTCAGGGGCCCCAGCTTTCAAGGTTCAGTTGTAAACTGACAGTTTTGAAGGGCTTCAGGAACTAAATACCCGTCTGAAAGCTTTTATTGTTCAGCACAAAAATATGCTTCTGCTACCACGAATCATGCATCATATTCTCAGCAAGTATTAGCAAAGGAGCCCCTGAGATTTTATCATCACATCTCTGTGGTTCTTGACCTTGGAAGGGCTTCCTACAACAAAATGTAACATCTTGAGTGTAATGAATGCAATTTCCCTCGTCCTCCCGCGCTGTTTTGCAGGGTTGAGATGGTGTTATGCATATTAAGAAACTCGCAGCCCTCCCACACAACCATCTGCTATCACGCTGTGTGTTGGAAAGTATTTATCACGCACTTTTGCAATTAGATTCCTCTGATCCGGCAGAAGTTTGTTCTGATAACTTTTCTTTTAGCAGACTGTGAAAGTTGTAAACTACAACAGGGAAAACAGCAAAATCCCTTTTACATCCTGCTTTCGTATCGGTTCAGAATTCAAGGACTGACGCTCAAATGGGCATTATGATGCTGCAGCAGGCATGATAACAACACCCCCACCCCCCATCCCTCTGATCTGCTGTAAGAGGATCTGCGGGCCTGGATATGGCATGGCAACTGTACAAGGCACCAAGCTTCCAAGCACACCGTATCTGTTTGCTTTGGATACTGGTGTTGTTGCAAACCTCCCGCAAGAGGATAATATTTCTTTGTAATTAATAGCAGCCTGTTCTGTCTTTTGGCAGAGGAAGGAAGCTGGTTTGCAAACAGAGAGAGACGGAAACTTTGCTTCTTTGCCGGTCGTGGTTGATTTGGATCAGCTGGATGGAAGAGCTTCTCTCGACTGCAAGAACTGGTTGTGAAGATTTGTCCTGCTGGAATACCCTTGTGCAAAAGACTGATCTGCAATCTCACTTACCTGTAGGGAAACATAATGAATTCCAGTAATCCTTTGGAAACCAGCTCTCAATTTTACTAAACTGTTATACAGAGTGTCCAGATCCTGGCAGCTAAAAGGCCTTAAAAGTAAAGCCCAATTTGATTCATGTGGTTAATTGAAGAAAGTCTCTGTGAAAAAAGAATTCTGATTTAGGCTTAAAGAGTGTTAAGAATGGAAAATGACTCTTGCATTCGTGTCTGCAGTCTTATCTAATGTCATCGGGTTCACAGACTTGGCTTGAGTGCAACATAAATTGGCATCAAGAAGCTGTAGATGCAGCCTAATCTCTGTGAAATGCCATAATCCTGGAAGGCTTTAAGGCTCTCGACTTGCAAATACACTAAAACAAAAAGATTCAAGTTTAGCCCTAAATGCCTACATCTCACAAGCATTTGCAGGCTCATTTGAAGCTGTTTCATACATTTTATCGATGTATGGCTTTACTAGTGCAGAATACAGATTTAAACCTATTTAAAGCTTACATGTTCAAGGTTCAAGGGTCTTTATCTGTCACATGCATAGTTATACAAGTATAACACACAGTGAAATGTAGCCTGACACGCTCCTCGACATGTGCAAAAATGGGGGGGGGGGGTAGAGGAAGAACATTATATATATATATATGTAGTATATACACTGGGTGAATGTGCAGTAGTAGCAGCAAGCAGGTGAGTTCTGTACATTAATATGAATAGACATCTGACTATTTTACAGGATAGACAATATAAACATATTTAAAATTAAAGGAATTTGAAATGTAGATTGTGCCTTGGTTTAGTGTCTGGAAGAGTCCTGTCTCAGTCAATTATAGATGATGTGAGAGGGCGGGTGTGTGTGTTTAGGGCACGGATGGCTTGGGGATAGAAGCTCCTCTTGAGTCTCTCTGTCCTTGCCCGGAAGATGCGGAACCTTGATTGCAGAAGTTGGAACAGTTTGTTGCCAGGATGGGACGGGTCCTTCAGTATCTGCGCTGCTCTAGTCCGGCATCTCCTGGTGTAGGTGTCCTGAAGCGGGGGGAGAGCAATCCTGCAGCAGCGTTCTGCTGTACGGATCACTCTCTGGAGAGCTTTTTGGTCCTTCACACAGCTGTTCCCAAACCACGATGTCATGTTCTGTGTGAGGATGCTCTCCACAGCGCCTGTATAGAAAATCCTGAGGATCTTTGGAGAGACCCTGAACTTCCTCAGTTGTCGTAGGTGATACAGGCGCTGCCTAGCCTTTTTGGTCTGGACCTGAATGTGGGCAGCCCATGTCAGGTCTGAGGAGATGTGGACACCAAGATACTTGAAGGACTGCACCCTCTCCACTGGAGCTCCATTGATGATAATGGGCTTGTAGTCTCTGTGCTGACCCCTTCTGAAGTCCACCACCAGCTCCTTGGTCTTGCCGACGTTCAGCTGGAGGTGGTTGTCCTGGCACCACGATGCCAGATTCTTCACTCATCCATGTAGGCCGCCTCATCGTTGTTGGAGATGGCACCCATGTAACTCCTTTACGCAACACAAAGCTATCAACCTGCAGACAACACACATCCGGCTTCAGCAAAAAGCAAGAGCAGCTCTGTGTGTGCAGCGAGGAAAAAGGCACATCCCTCTGACACATTTCTATCAACTCCAGAGTGTGATTGTAAGAAGCTCGTCTCGGCCAAGAAGAGTGACTCAGGCTGCTCTCATGACATGTCATTAAATCACGGCTGTAGAGGGTATTAAGACGTGTCAGTGACAGCTTAGTGAAAGGTTTGTTTAGCATTGTTTTTCTTTTCAGACGAGTGAAGCATGCTGTAGGTCAGCACTTGACTGAGGAAGAAAAACAAAAAGAGGTTGACCAGAGAAATTTACGAATTAAAAGTGCACAAGAAGAAAGTGTGAAACCGTGTGTCCCTGTTGTTAAATCCACAAAAAAGATCAGAAATGATTTTATCAGTTTGTTTAAGACATTAACACCACTAAAAATTGAGTTCTCATCAGCTTATGCCTAACAATGTCATGTAACACTAGCACTAGTAGATTGTAAACACCATTTACAAACAATGCCATATACTCATCTATATGGCACACAAAACACAACAGAAGTAGAAAAATCTCAACATACGTTTAATAAAACTCAACAGAACTAAAAAGAAAACGGCTCACAAAACAAAACAAAGTGATTTAGGACAGACAAAAATGTGAATTAACAGCTGCAGAAGTGACTAATAGCAAGCATCTATCTACAGTATTACATAAAGTTTTTCTCCTTTGCAACTTTGATGAATCCTGCCCTTCTTTTCAGCGTGTCCCGGTGCAGTCCACAGCTGTTTCGCTACGTTATTGTCTCCCCTAAATCACTTCCATTCTGTTTTGTGAGCTTTTTCAGCAATTTCTTATTTTCTGGTGTTTTCTTAGGTTGCACAGCATTGTGATCTCTCAGAGCCAACATACATCTGTTAAAATCTGTCTATCAGGACTGTATGTTTATGGCCAAAATAATTATCACAGTTATTTTTAATCAACATTGAAATCGCCGTTATTTGTTCAGTAACAATTGTTCATTGATTTTAGAGATAAAATGGTTTTATTGCACTTTCACATCTGTACAAATCTTTGCATCGTTCTAAAATTGATGCAAAAATTCAACCAAACCTTAACACAGAATCATCAGGGCCCCGCTCTTTCACTCCATTCATTGTACCTGTACGATGACTGTGACTAAAACTTGTAGCAAAGAACTTTGAGAACTCTCTCTATTTTGCACACAACGCTTCGAGAGATAATTTTTCAACTACATGTTCAAGATAGATTTGGCAAGATTCTGCAGTCACCTTTCTTGAAAGCGTGCTCTTTAAGATGTTCATTTAAAGAAATTCATTCCCTTGTTATTCATCTCTTTCTGTCTAGATAATACAACTCCCTCATTCAAGTCTAACAAAGTCTGTTACAGTATCATGTATCCTGGAATAGACATGGCTTTGGCAGCAGCTCATAGAGAAGACATGAGAAGAAGAGTTTCAGTCCTGATGATTTTTGGAAGCGGGTGCAGTGCACATATCTGATACTTGACGGTGCAGGGCGACAGTGTTCATCATGCACATTTCCATGATTCTCATCAGTGTACTATCTCAATACCTTGGAGCCCAAAATGTTGAGCTGACAAGCTCAGCACCTCTGATAGAAATCTGCAACGCTCACGGAAAACGTTTTTTTTCCCTCTTGCCAATTGCCATGCTGGTCTCCTTTGCCGCTCACCTTGACATTATGTGCATGATTCCTAAGGACACTGGCAAAAGCAGGATTTCTTGTATCGCTGACATGACTTACCTGACGCAAACTGTGCCAAGGTTGTAAAATAAACCACTAGATTGTGCTCCACACATAATTATACACAAGTCAACATTGCTGGAGATAATTTACCTCGGAGGGTGTAAAACAAGTGTACCAGTGTTTATGAAAGCCCGCACTCACAGGAGAGCTGATAGAACATTGCTGAGTTTGAAAGACTGAAAAAATTATCTTATATCAAGCCTTAAAAAGCGTGAAACTACATAGAAAAATAATGGTTTTCTAAGAAATCGTTTTGCAGTGTTCTCAGTTTTGTGTGTACGCAGGATTTAAAAAAAACAGCAAAAAAAGTTTATGTCAAAGGTAAATTGTGCGTCAAAGCAAAATCAGGGCTTCATTTCACATCTGCCCCAAAGCATTTTTTCCTTTGACTCAAACTTAAGACTACGCCGCCTATATAATATTATACTATAGTCAAAGTAGATTAAATGAAGGGTGTTGCTTTATGAGCGTTCTAATCTGACATATTTACTGCTTGATTGAAGGTTGCAGTTAGGTGTGTTGCCATTCCCGCGTCAGCAAGTTTCAAAGGGTGATTCAATTATTTTGACTTTTTCGCAATTACCCAGGCCTAATTGAGACAGGAATCAACCTGATTAACCTGATTACACAGTTGCTTTATTGCCCCAGTTTGAAGACACAAAGTCCTGCATTGTGAAGACACAGCCTCGGGTTATTTATGTTTTTATTGGTGCAAAAGCTGAGACTCTGAGGAGGTAGAACACAGGATATGAAGGACACAAGGAGATTGTCCAAGGCGTTTTAGTTGTTTTTAGTTGAAGAGACAAACAGGCAGTTATTATAAGTCCAAGTAAGATTATGTGAGTGTAATCTAAATTCACCAATATGGTATTTTACAATTTTATACATGGGAACATGTACAAAACAGACACTGGGCAGCATAGCAAAGTCCAAGTAAAATGCAACCAGTTACTGGTACACTAGATGTAACCTAGCATTGACCATGACCAGCCTTTCCCCAGTATCTGATTATAAATGAATTAGCACATTACATGTAAAGTTTACACCTGAACTCTTGATCCAACACAGAATGGATCCATGCGTTCATGTTGTTTAAATCAGATTCAACCAAATATTTCAGTGGAAATCGAGTTCTCCATAATGAGTTTGAGTTACTATTGCCTTTCTATTATGTCAAGCAGGCTAGCCATTGCCCTCTTTCATCAACATAACATTTTCACTCAGAGAACCATCCTCTGAAAACCCTAGAGATCGTTGTGTCGGGAAGGCTACACGAGTCTCACTCATTATGCTTAAGGTTTCCTTCTGTTAAATGGTAGTTTTTCATTATCCAGTGTCTGTCCTGAATTCAGTATGTAAAGGCCATGTGGGACTTGGGATGTGATATTTTGATTTTTTTTAGACAGACAGACAGAGACTTTAATTGATTGATTTCAATAATTACTGAAACTTGGACTATGTTTTAATTTACATTCCTCCAATACAGCAAATCGATGTTGCAGTTGCATGTTGCTCATTGCAATTTAGTATTGGCCCCACAGCTATGGATGACTGCTTTATCAGTGTGCCACTCTACAAACTTATTTGTTTCTGCAAACAAGCCATCTTAAAATGAAGAGGTCATCTGGAGGAAGCACTTCATTATGTGCACACACTGACTCAAATGAAGTACAAAACGTGAGCAACACCAGAAGGAGTTAGCCTGGGCTCGCCAAATCACACTGACCATGAAAACCACAGCGGGACTTATTCTGGGAAAGACCCTTTGCTAAAACGTAACCATCACTCATTGCGTTGTACATGGACGCCTGTGGGAAAGGCCAGCGTGACCGCAGCTTCAAACTGTGCAGGCCCACAACAAGGGCTAAAACCTCAGCGCTGTAAATCAAAACAGTTCCTCGGAGAGCATCTTCCAGCCAAACTCATCGATATTTTCCTGGGAGAACTTCTGCATACCAAACTGCAGACAAATAGAAGCCGCAAATTCTGAGAAAGCATTTTCATTTCAATAATAATTCTAACAAGGGGTCCAAAAATCGTTTTATTCCAAGAAATGTTTTTATATTTTCTGATTAAACAGGTGCTAGGGCAGAATTGCAGAGCATTGTGACCCAGCCCTGAATTTAGCTGTAAATTACACTGATAAGAATGTGCACTTTCAGAGAAAACACATTAGATTTAGGAGTTTTTCATCGCGGGATACTGGAAACGCAGAAATTCCTAAAGAGAGTTTGGTATAAATTCTCTTATGGCATGTCAGCATTGGTTGTTGTGAGCCAAATCCAAGTTACCTCCCTCTGAGTGAAAGACAACCTGACACAATTTGTCTTCGCTGCAAGCCGTTTAGATGCAGCTCGTGTTACAAAAGAAACAATCTTCCGCCAGATCTGAATATTCGGGTTCCATGAATTCACAAAAAAAAAAAAAAAGGCACTTGTTCTTTAAGCAGAGTCGCCAGGGCACAGGAGAACCAAAGCTTTTCCAACATCTGGATCCAATGAGCTTCCTTTGTCCCATCCACAGTTGCCAGGGCCACACAGATGTGCTGACAGGGTTTTACCCAATCTTCCATCTCACGTACTGCTTTCTATAATCCTCCCTCACCAAACCCTGCAGCCTACGGAGCTCTTTAAACGTCTCACTTGTGCTTGTTTTTCCACCTTTTGCCTTGCTCTATAGTTCTCCATGCAGATCACAGCACCCTGCCGATTATGCGGCTTACATTTCCCAAACACACTCTATATGCGCCATGTAATTTGGCATTGGCAACTGTAATTGCCGTGTCATGGGGGCAAAGAAGTGCACTGTCATCTTAACAAGTTTGTGAATCAGAGAAACCGCAGCCAGACTCATTACGGTAAAAGGCAGAAAAAAATATGGATTGGCAGAAGAATTGTTTTCCTTTTATCGTTACTGTAGGCTGTAAACAGCACTTTATGCTGTTTTTTCTTCAGTCCAGATACTGTCACCAGTGCTGCATAGCCATTGATGTGGTGTGGCTCAGGTTTTGCTGGGAATTTCATTCAGTGATGCTTGAACTTCTGTAGGTAACACTGAGCTTAATCACCGCTCAAGGTACTTGCCCATTAATTAAAAACAGCCGCTGCTAAACACTTCCTGGTCAACAGGAAGAGATGAGTAGAGACTAAATAATGGTTCATCTGTTTGTCATCAAAGAACCATGAGGGATATTGAAGGTATAAAGTATATCTGGATTACTGTGGCATATAAACAGAGTTCTGCATCCATCAGCTCAACCTGTACTTCATCTTCAATCCACTCAAACGCACTTGCATTTCTTGGAAATTTAGCCCTTGTGTATCTAACTCTGACTCTTTTAATTCTTCTGGGAAATGATTCTGGATTACAAGCTGCCTCAGCACATTTGCAGCTGTTTACTCGGTTTTGTCGCTTACAGTAAGCTCTGACTGTGTGGTGTGGCATGCATAAGTCACGGATATTAGTCATCTTTCAAGCCACAGTCAGCTCCATACAGATTAACACCAGCAGAAGCTTTTTAGTCTTGCATTGATTATAGATGGGTTTCATACATAGGGGATTTTCACTTAAATGCATCCAAAAAGTTTGTACCGGTATGTATATTTGTTTTACACTGCATATTTTTCATCTTTTCATTGGTAAAGATGTTTGAACAACAACAATTAGTAATTAAATAATTAACCCTACCAATTCCTGCTGTCAGTTTCACGGATTACCGTGTGCTCCTTGTTCAGTTTCACAATTTGACTGTGAAAGTTCAAAATATTTATAAATTGTATGTTTTGGTTCAAGTTTGGCATCTTGGGTTTTTCTGAAGCCAAAAGTGACAATATTTAGTCAAGAAGCTGAGTGCTAAGTTTTTTGCTAATGCTAGCTGCCCTGGCTTTATCCACTGACTATATATGCACACAGGACAGACACATATACCTGCTAAATCCAAACAAATATTAACACACGAATGCTAGAATTGTACATGCCTAGTAGATAGCTGTCAAACAATCATGTGTTAAAGCAGCCAGCCTCCTAATGATAATACTGCAAAGTGTAGACTTAAATAAATTTAATCAAGTAAATAATATGAATAAAAATTCTCCTGAAGTTGTTTTTGAGCTAGATGGACACTAGCTATAGTGAAGAAAAACAATTGTGCTGTCACATTAGATATTTTAACATGAGTAGCTAAGGACATGAGACAATAACAGATCCTCTTGTTAAAATGGCCAACTTTACAGGATTAGAAAGCATATTTAGAGATTGGTGCAAAAACTAATTTGGGCTTGCTGTGTTTTTGCTTCAGTTTTTGCTGTTTTATAAGTTTATCATTTGGCACTAATTAGTCAATATGAGTCTGTAGGTTGGATCCCTGCATCCCATCTAGCTAACCAAGTTTGCTAGTATTACCTTCTAACTCAGCATGCAACCCTTTCATCCATATACGCCATGTAAGCTAAAAACAAACATGGAAGCAGCCAAAACACTACCAAAAGTCCAAAAGCATTAGATGACAGTAAATACATCTGCCTTATTTACTGTCTATGGATTCAAGAGAAAAAAATCATCCAGGTCCAATAATTTTTTAATGTTAATATGACTGTATATAACAGATGAAAGTTGCTTCGAGCTAAAAAAAAAAAAAAAAAAAAAAAAAAGCCAATCTGGAATTGCCTTAAATTGGCATTTTTTCTAATGGCCAGCAGGGTGTAACTCTGATTGCAAAAGAGTTCTAATCTGTGAGACTTCATTAAACACTTTCCTTAGGACTTTATGAGCTCAGCTAATAATTCCATATCATTCTGAATCCAACAAGAAGTTCATTCTTTGAATTGATGTTCTCATTTGAGTCTCAAAACAGGACAAACCAGGGGGCGAGCATGCAGTGACCTTTAGTTTCACATGTTTGTAATGTTGTGTTTCAAAACTGCTAAGCTTTAGGCTTTGCAAATAAACTTCATTGATGCTTGTATAACAACACAGAATGGCACATCTTCTTTGTACAGTCTGTGGTTAATACATTTATGTAAAAATGATTGACTTGATGTCAGTCTGTGCTTTGGCACCACAAAATATCTTACAGTGCAGACTCTGAAAGTATCACTTTCACAAAGATTCTTTGGCATATTTGTTTCTCCCTGGGGATAGAAAGAAATCAGACACTTAGCCATAGATTGTATCGCCTCTCCAAACTATTTTGTGCTGAGGTTGCTTCTTTTCTCTGCTTTTGATCATTTCCTCTCTTCAGACGTCGCTCAAGCTGGCTCAAGATCCATTGTCTAGTGCAGAACAAGTGCATGCAGTGTCTTTTAACAGATAATAAACTAGGTCAGACTATGAAAGCCAAACTGCAGACAGAAGACGAACAATGGTAAAGAAACCTTTCAAAGTTTTCGGGAATCCACGGAGATCCCTGTCATAGACTACCCCCACACCCTCTCACCCCCCCCAGGTCTGCAGTGGCAAATTTTACACATTGTAGTTCAGATTTGTCCCTTTTGCTCAACAATCAGTGACAGAGCCTGTCACTGTAAACATCATCATCATTAGCAATGGCTGTTCAGCTATGACATAATTTGTCACAGTGATTTAGCATCGATGTGACAGACCTGGAAGTTAGTTTTAGTAACTGCTCTAATCTTTTTCACAAGACAACCAAAGCTGATGATGTCACAGGGAAGTGACACATTTATAACAAAAACATTATTGAATGCAAAATAAATATGCTAAGCTCAGTGCAAGGATGTTTTGATGCTCTAAAATCTTCTTCCATTGGGAAATAAAAGTCTGAGAAATGAAGACATAAAAAAGCAAAAGTGAGTGGTGGAGGTTCTGAGGCCCAGGCTGTAGTGGGCGGTTGTTCTGCCATGAGTTTCTTAAGAGTATGACATGTACATACATCTCTTTCTCTACTGCACACATGACCTATTTTTCTCTCTTACTGCTGCTATAGGAGTTGGATGCAAACCAGCACTGCAGAGTTGGGAGTGTCCAAGCATGTGGAGGGTGACATCATTTGGCTGGAGGTTGTGTTTTTAATGCACACTACCTTTCTGTTCCTGACTGTGATTCAGGCGAGCATCTCCTCAGGTTATGACACATTCCCTTGATTCACAGAAACTGAGACTACAAGTTTAAATCAAACAAATTATTAAAATTAGTTTCCAATGTTGAAAATTTTTTTCTCAGGGAAGTCAAAGTACTGGTGTAGTTATAGCAGCCAGTTCAGACAACAGAGCAGCAGGAAATGAATCGTTACTTCCACACAAAATGACATGATCTGGACTCACAGAGACTTGAACTAAACTAAATGCATTTGAGGTCAAACATATTTATTGCTATAGGTTGGCCTAAAATCAAAAACAAAGTAGAAATAAGGCTAAACTTTGAGTTTAGATAAAATATTGGCAACCTGGAATAATTTGCATCAGCTTATAGGGAAATAAGTTTCATTTTTTTGTCTAGTAGCCTCTGGAAACGTGCATGGCAATACCAAACTCTATCAAAAGAGGGTCAAAGTCAACTCTTGACCTCAAAAATGACAATTCAGTCATTTCATTACATCACACAATCATGTAGTTTACCCAGCTGGTTTTTGACAGCAATTTGGCCGTCCATAAACACTAATGAGAAAAAGAAAGTTTCCACAGGACTCTATGTTCTCATATAAAAACAATTCAGTAGCTTGTAGAACAACCTTGAGCAGCAATAATTTTAAACAACTTCGGTTCAATGAAGTAAGCAGGCATTCATTTATGCACAGGTTTCTTTAGGCCCTGCCAGAATATTTCAATCAGATTCAGTTTGCTGTAGATTTGCTGCTGTGCTTGGGACCATTGTCCTCTTACATGACCCGGTTTAATCCAGACTTTAGCTGTCAGACAGATGGCCTCATATTTGACTTCATGATACATTGATATATAGAGGAGCTCATGGTCGACTCAATGGCTGCAAGGTGTCCAGGTCCTATGGCAGTAAAACAAGCCCAAATCATGACACCTCCACACCCCTATACACCCCTGCTTTCATTTAAAGCAGGGGTCTCAAACTCAAATGAGCCGTGGGCCACTTCTGGCACCGTCATCTCATTGTAGGGCCACTTTAGTGTCCAAATAGTACAAAAAAAACAAACACAAAAACACCCACTAATATTTCCTAAAATGTGGTGTTTTGTTTTTTTTATTTAATTCGAAATATTGTGTAAGAAGACAAAATTGCAAACATGAACGCAATTTATTTCTCACTCTTAACTATCTGAAGCCTTTCAGTTTCATTTGTCATATGCAAGTTAGTGCAGGGTCAACATTGCAATGAAATGTCTTTGATGAGCAGAAGACAGTCACTCAGCAGTATAGTACAGTAGTTTCATTGAACTACCAAATAAACAGCTCTTTCTGGCCAGACACGTGGCAGCACCTTTGCTACAATTTTGTTTGTATTTAACAAAATAAAAATGCAGGCATAAGCGTACACATTAGTTTTTGACTCCAAGTGAAAATTGTTTTCTTTCCAAATAAATCTCTCACTGAACTAACACAGCCAATCCCTCAACATCTTTGCACTCTCTTCTTACCTCGGCCAGGTCCGCGGCTCCGAACCGTGGTAAGGAGACCTCTGGCTAATACTTTGGGTTCCGTATCGGGCTCGTAGCCGGGAACTAGCTTTACTGTCTGGGTCAACTTTGCTAGTGAGAGACAGAGAGAGGCATTGAAAGGCTGCTCCAGCAGAACTTTATTGTTTTGTAGGAAAACACGAACACAGTGTAAAATCTAGTCTTAATAGCTTACTGGGCTCGTCAGGCACTCTTTTTGGCTGCAGTGGTTATTTTTATATTTACATGCTTCCATCTCCCGTTTCTGCTCGGTAGCACCTCGTACTTTTCACTTTCCTTTTTCTCCCTCCCTCACGCTCAAACACACACAGCGGGAGGGGAGGTCCCACGCGTTCTCCCTGCAGCAAGAACTACACCGCCCATGAGGCTACAGTCTTAAAGGGCCATGCCTGTAACATTCTGCCGTAGTATTAAATAATTTTTTGTATAATAATTTTTAAAAAATATTTCTTCACATCAATCCGCGCGGGCCGCAAGTTTGAGACCCCTGATTTAAAGGATCATCAAAATGTAAGGCAATTTGGCAGTACAATATTATAGTAAAAAAATAACAAAAATTTTGTGTCTGCTGTCACTCGTGTACATCTTCTTCAGTTTGTGTTCCTTGTGTTCCCATGTTAGTGTGTGGCTTCTTGTTAATCTTGCTATTCATGCTGTTTGTACTTACCTCATTCTCCTGTCTCCTAGTCGCTTCACGGAAGCCATCTTGCAACCTCGCCATAGCCTTGCTCACCTAGACGCTGGTCTCCTTCATCCTGCTGCTGCCGGTAAAATCCTCTCAGTTACTACCACTCTCACCTGCCTGCCTACCTGTCCAACTGCTGGGAACCTTGGACTCACCCAGACCTCAGTCTCTCGCCTTCCCCTCCTGCTTCTCCACCTGCGAACGATGCCCTTACCTGCCATAGTTTCCCCCATCAAGTTCCTGCAATGAGCCATCATGTCCCATCACATGTTATTTGTCACTTCCCTCTTAGCTCTGAGTCTCATATTTGTCTTTCAAACATTTGTTTCGGTTTTTCACTATGGGGAACACTCTCTCAGCGTTGTCCTCAGAAGCCTCTATGTCATTACTACAGCCAGCATTGGCTGGCAGTCATAATGCTTGCGTCAGAGAGGGACCACCCTCCTCCCTATAAATGGTTGTGACGCAGCGTCACCGGTCATTCAATTTCCTCTTCTCACTTCTCAGAAACCTCATCTCTCCTGACTGTCAACGTGAGTGCTAGCTTAACTGTCCACGTGAGCAAGCTAACACCTTGGTCGCTAGCACGGCTATCGGTTTCCAGTCGCCTGCTCTTCACCACAGAGTGGAGAGTGTGTTAGCTGGCACCACGCACCTAGCACAACAGCTAGCTGACCAAGCTAACTGTCTTTGCTTCACACGGTCACCAAGCCAAGTAGCACAAGCGCTAGTCATCACACTAGCTAGGTCATACTAGCTCACCATAGCTAACTGACCGATTTAAAAATAAAATAAAATAAAATCAGCATTAGCTGTCCAGCCATTCCAAGCTACCTACACCAAGCTTCCTTAATATGGCAGACTGCAAACCACTGCCCAGAATTTGCCCATGCAGTTACAAAATTTCAGCTTCAGATACACATGATGCTTGTGTGATGGGCCTCGGGCTGAAACACACCCATGTGGCTATTTCCACACCGGATTCATGTGAACCCGGTGTGCGAAGGCTTTACCCTGAAAAGCCTTCGTCGAAGGCTAGCCTGTCAGCCACACCAGGCACCAGCTGGGGCGAGATGGATATCGTCCTCCTGTTGGTGGACGATGCCGAGGTCAGCTGCGAAGCCTTGAGGCAAAGCTGCCTGATTCCCTCGAGGCTAATGACAAGCTACTCAGCGAATCCTCTGAGGGAGCGTCGGAACATCACGTTTCGGCCAAGGATGATGACGTTTTCTTTGCCCCCTCTGCTTGGAATTCTGCGACACAAGGGGCCGATTGTGATAACCCTGGGACACAGTCCCGCAGCATGGAGCTATTTGACATTGCAAAACGAGCAGCTGAAAAGCTGGCAATCCCATGGACCATGGTGACAACGGAGACCTCCACCTCACGATACCAGGGTAAAAGGCTCCCCAAAGCAAAGTGCTTGTTACTAAGCAGGTACTGCCGCTTTTCTCCGAATGCGTGGACGAGGTCACATGCTGCTGGGCAAAGCCATTTTCGTCACCCAACCCCGTGCAGGAAGCGGCGGCGTTTGACTGCACTGGAATGTAGAAGAAGGGCCTCTACCAAATTCCCACAGTGAAGAATCTGGTGGCTTCTCATCTCCACCCAAACCAGAAACTTTCCCTGTCATCTGGTGATCTGCAGTCCTCCCTGGCTAACAAGGCATATAAATCGGTTGCCACTAGATCTGCGAAGTGTGTCAGCGATATTTATGCACTGTCAATATACAAACAGTGCACCCAATTCACGCGAGATAACTCTAGAGTCACACTCTGGCCAAATCTGGCCTTTGTGCCCAAAAATCCTTATCTCCAATGCACCCCATTTGAACTAGAAGCTTTTTTTCCCTCCTCCTTTCTCCTCCTCTGAAAAGGAGTGGCTACATACTCTCTGTCCAGTTAGGACTTTATGTACCTATATAGAGAGAACAAAGGCTTTCAGGAGGACGGATCAGCTGTTTGTTTCCTGGGCTAAACCACATGTAGCCTCTCATAGTTCATGTTTATAGTCCCTGCTCACTTCATAGCCTTAGCTCTGTTTACCTTGTGAACCTCGTCATAAATAAAGTTATTTTTTCATCACTTCCTGAGTCTCTGGTTGAATCTCTCATCTTGGGCTGCTGAGCCGTGACAAGTTTACAGCAAAGGTCTGAGAGGCAACCAGTCAACCATCTTGGAAGGAGTGCAGTTCTTCTCAGACAGATTGGGAAGATTTGCAACTAGTTGCACAATTACAAACACACTGCAGTCAGTCTGGGTCTTGCTTTTTTTGCGCTGTCATGAGTGTTTCTTTTTGCATAGTTATTTGCCTACAGAGAGTCTACAGATAGGGGTTTTCAAAGCACAAAGCTCAACTAAGCATATGTCAAATACTGATGGGCTGACAAGTGAGCCAGAACAGAGAAGGGAATATGCAGACCAGGTGTACCATTTACTTTGGGCACTACCTCCATCTGTCAACGGACAAAGCTCCATAACTCCACAAGGTCTACCAAAATACTGCCAATACAGAAGCATGTTCAGCTGAGCTCAACTCTGCAACATGTCTCTCTCCAGTAAACTGGTTATACTCTCATTATTTTCATGGTCTTACACTTGGTTACTCTTGTTTTAATGTCTTAACTATCTCTGAGTCTAAGTTGGACCCTGAATGTAAGCTTGTGATGTGCATTTCTGTGTAAATGGCAACAGATTAGGAATAGATTTGTGATTTTTTTCAAATTTATCACAGTTAAATGCCGTTATATCACAAACAGATTGAATGCAATTGCCAGCTTGATACCATACAATTGTAAAATGATTGACCGATAGTAAGCTGACTCTATTTTACCTCCTTTTTTCATTGATGTCTTGATGCACCAAAGTTGCTTTGAAAATGACAGCTGACCTTGATTGATTGATTGCAGATCTGATCCTCGAATTCAAAGAGACCATTTCAAAGGGAAAGAGATTGGTAGATTATTGCACACAGTAAAATTAATTTTGGTCACACTGTGGTCTGCAGCCATGCTTTTCCCTAGCATGACTTTTCTGTTGTTTGGATAGCTGTCCACAATCTATTGGACTGCACAATACACAACTAAACAGTGCAGTATGTTTAGTGGGTCAAGCATTGAGTCCACGTGGATAAATGGTGTCTTTTTTGTTTATGTTTTTGAATTCTTTGCTCCTAAATCACCCTACCTCAAAGTTGAGAGCTGTTTACTGTAACTCTGCACCCACCAACTTACTGACCAGAAGTTATTTTGCCTGTTACAGCCACAAGTTGTTAAATTTCACTGTTTGCTGATTTCCACAATCCTGCCAGTCTCTTCCTGTGTGTGCCTGCCCTAAGAGTGCCGGTGTGGATAAAAATTTCACTAAGTCAGAACCGAGCATACCAAACTGAATTAAGACTAAAGTTGTAAGTACTAAAGCATGGCTTATCTGTGCCAATTAACCCCCACAAGCAAAGCATGTAGCTAACAGAACTTAGGCTCCTAAAGATTTGGGACTGAATCCTCAGCACATACAGCAATTTGGCCTAAACATTAACAGCACTGGAAATCTAAACCTTGCCCTTCTATGCAGAGCCGCTAAAGTCACCATCTGTGCATCACATGGCCAATATACATCAGCTGACTCAGAGCTAATTTATATAGAAAGACTAACCTTAACAGACACTGCACTCTGGTTCACAAACCCTAGATGCACTTGGACCACAAATCCTCTCCGTCTCACATCTGGAAACAAAAGAAAAAGTAGTGCAGACATATTAGCACTGCCAATGTGTCTCTGGGTCATAAATCATCAATTTATGAATCATAGATGTGCAGCTGAGTCTGAGAGTGAGCTTTGTGAGGAAGATCTTTGCAGTTGGAACCTGCGAAGCACAGACGTGCCTTTAAAGCTTCACAATCTGAATGGTGCTCTTTCTTTCCATGTCTGCACAGGTAGACGGTGTGGGCAACACCAAGATGACTTTTCGCCACAGGTGACGCCATTCGTCACCCGATACAGCATAAAGGTCAAGGGAAAAGACAAACAGGGGGTCTGGAGACCTGAGCAGAATTTGCAGACAAAGTTTCACAAAGAGGGGTAAGGGGAGGAGGGGGAAAGAGGAAGAATAAAGGTGTTTCAAAGGGCAGTTTCAGCTAAAAACATCTGGATTAATACAGCTATGGGACACATAACCTCAGTTTAAACACTAAGATCTAACAGGATGTAAACAAAGAGGAAAAATAAAGCTAAATAATCCAGAAAGTACATGCAGTAATAAGAAGAGGAACAAGAGGAAGAACATGACCGGGGTCAGAAGCATTAAATGAATTCATCTTGGTGTGTGCAGATAATCTGTTTACTTACAACACAAACATGCTCATCATCTGAAATCCTCAGGCATATATTGCTATCTGCCAAAACATCCAGTGAATTACGACCGTTCTGCACTCCGCGAGAGCTGACTACTTATCTCACTGTGGACACTGACCTCGCTGAGACATAAAATAAGGTCACCGTGAGTGCAGCTCGCCTTGATCTGGACACTTTGCAGCACACATTGCTGGAGAATTCGTCTGTTATTGTTAAGACAGGCATCTCGCAAATATTTAAAGCTACAGTGCCTTGGCCACAAAAACAGAGGCCGACTCGATATCTGAGGGGAATTATAAATGTGTTCCCGTTTCACATGCAACTTTTGGACGAGTCTGAGTTTTCTCTGAGAATAGAAGAGTGTTTGGGATCCTTCAAAGGCCAAATTCACCAGTTTATGAAAGCAAAGCAGGTGTAAAATGCTAAAACAGAGAAATTCCTTTAGATCAGGGATGTCAAATTCATGACACACACAGCCCACTTTGATGTGGACCGGGCCAGACTGGTGAAACTACACGATAAACCTATAGAAAAGGTTACACATAAGGTTCTGGTAGATCGTTGCACAGACTGTCCTCTAATTTTAAAATTTTAAAACAGAAAGCTTTCATTAGTTCAAAGAAAATGTCTTGCTTTGATGTAGTGTGGGTGGCAGTCAGGTCAAAGCTGTTGTTGACCCAGCGTTTTGAGTATGAACTTTTTGTCAGTGTTTAGTTTTCCCGTGTATGTTTCCTGTTTTATTGTGATAGTCTTCTGTCACATATCCATTATGTGTAGTTTACTTCCTCCATTTTATTAGTTAGAGTTATTCCTGCCTGTTTCCTCTCCTTCCATTATCCTGTCTATTTAAGCCCTCAGTTTGTCTCTGTCATGTCATCGTCATCATCTCCTCCTGTGTGTACACGCACCCTGTCTATTCAGTCATTTGCCTTCATGCCAAGGACCTCGAGCAACAAAACTGTGCATATTCCAAGCTGGCCTGCTGAGTCCTGCTTTTGGATCCTATCTCTCTGTTTTCCACACACTTGACCGTGACTGAAAATAGAGTTAAAAGTTCAAAATAGGTCCACTAAACCCGTCAAGTCTTTGCCAGGCTGCTTCAGGCCCCCAGGCCTTATGTTTAACACCTCTGCTTTAGATTTTAAACGGACTTATTCATTTTTTCAAACTGACTATACCTAAATGGCAACTGTGCAGTGAGAAAGATAAGGTCTCATTCAATCGCCTACGGGAGCATCGTCTAGTGTCTGGCAGATCTGGAGGCATGCCAGCACCCGCCCTGTGAAATCAGCATCTCAGCGCACGGACTTGACAAGTGCGCCTCCCTCTGATCCCCCCCCCCCCCTTCCTCCTCCCCTCCACGCGTTGTTTGACATACCCGTCGTTACAGGCTTCGCCTCTGGCAGTTTCTTTTTTAAAAGGCAAGCTCAAAGCCGCAGATTATACATTCTGCTCGCAATCTGCGCGGGCGAAGTAACCTACAGTGAGAGAGAGACACAGAGAGAGAGAGACAGAGAGAGAGAGAGACAGAGAGAGAGAGAATCAGCGGGCTTTCCTTTTTTCCTTTTTTTATTTGAAGAGGAGCAGCCTGCGCGTAAACGGAACCGGGCATCACTTAAGGGAGATTTACGTGGTGTCTGGATAATTTCATTTGTTTGTTTGGCTCTTTTTTCAACTCTTGGTAACTCTGCGGGGTTTTAAGGAGGACGGCAGAGTGAGAGAGCACGCGAGCATCGGATACGCTGCCACTCACAAGTGAGCGCGCAGAGGCACCTGTGGATGCCTGATGTTCGGACTGAGACCAGAGACATAGAAAGGATTCTCCGCAACGCTTAGCTGATACTCGTCTCCACCGACTCGTCACCACTCCACTCCATTCCAATCCACGCAGTTTCACTCCAGACCCGCACCCACCATGCCTATGCGCCTCTCCCTCCTGCTGGTTCCGCTGCTGACCATCGCCGGCTGCGACTCGTCCTACGTGCCGTGCGAGCCATGCGATCAGAAGGTGCTGTCCATGTGCCCGCCGGTGCCTGTGGGCTGTCAGCCGGTGAAGGAGCCCGGCTGCGGGTGCTGCATGACTTGCGCGCTCGAAGAGGGCCAGCCGTGCGGTGTGTACACAGGGCCATGCACGCGCGGGCTCCGCTGCCTGCCCAAGAACGGAGAGGAGAAGCCGCTGCACGCGCTCCTGCACGGCCGCGGGGTGTGCAGGAACGAGAAGTTGTACAAACTGCTGCATCCGTCAAAAGGTAGGCTCGTGGAGGGTTACCTGTGAAGGGAACATGGAGAGGCGGTTACTCTTAGTGCTGTGTGTGTTAGTTTAAAGATAAAGGGACAAATGGGAAATGTGGGTTACGCAGCAGTAACACTTCCATGTTCTCCGTGACAGCTCTGATAGTGTCATCGCGCGAATTCCTGCTTCACCCAAAGATCTGACGGTGCAAAGAAATAGTAAACAGCTGGAGAGAGATGTTACTCCTCCCTTGTCAGTGCAGGAATTTTGATGAAGCCCACAAGAGATGCACAAACTCCCTTTCAGAGAGCGAGAAGGATGAATAATCTCACTGCGCTTTCCGCTCTCCTGCAACTTTGTTTCTACTCAGTTTGCTTCTGAGGGGTTGATGGGAGTCTCCTCAGCACTTGAGCTGACCCCCGTGAACTCTTTGAGCTGTTGGTGTGTCCCGTGGTGATCAACTATAGGGCCCTTGTGGGTCTGCAAGTCTTAAATCAGCGGCGTCCCGTTTCTCCTCCCCTCCCTCTTCCAGTCAGACGACATAAAAAGGGAGAAGATTACAGGTGGTTCTCAGCGGAGCTCCTCTGTGGCTCCAGCAGAGCTGCCTTAGCTTGCACTCACTGTCTTCAAGGTGTGAAATCATGTTTTGCCCACATACCTTCCTCTATGGTTACCTGTCTCTTTTTTTTTTTTTTTAGTCTTTAGACCTTTCTTCCTTTCTTTTGTCAGTTCGTCTACCACCTGTGCCTTTTTTCACACACCTGACCCACCTTTGTTTTTGTCCCAACACACAGCCTTCTTCTCCTCTTTCCCTGCCTGGCTGCTGTCCCTCTACATCTTTTCCAACCTATTCTTCTTCTTCTCCTTCTCTCCGCCACCTCATTCACTATCCCACCATCTCCACGATTCACCGTTTCCATTCTATCTCTTGCTCCGTTTTTCCTGCAGAGTTTCAATGGAAACATAAATATTCCTACTCTGTTTTAAACGCCAGCGGGCTGAGCAAGGAAAAAAAAGAAAGAACTTGAACTATTTTCTTGCTCTGTGATATTGGCATAAAGTCCAGTAACAAGAGGTGGAAAATGGGAAAAGAGCGTGAATCAAAATCTTACTTTTGAACTGAAGGTCAGCTTTGATCCTCAGCCAGAAATGTGTTATTTGCTTACAGTGCTGTTGTGCAGTATGATATACGATCGATACCAAGAAAAGACTGGGCCAGTATTGCTGATACTAATACCGATACATTTAATTTGTAATAGCAGCTTATGTAGAAGAGTGCATTGAGAGAGAGAGCTGTGATTTTTACTTCCCACAATAAAACACACCTTTCAGCTTTTTATGTATCTTGATACTGTTTTTTT
This sequence comes from Haplochromis burtoni, assembly GCF_018398535.1. NCBI lineage: Eukaryota > Metazoa > Chordata > Actinopteri > Cichliformes > Cichlidae > Haplochromis > Haplochromis burtoni. The sequence continues at coordinate 102,270 of NW_024583037.1, forward strand.
TTTATCTAAATCTACCTGTTATTTTAAATGTGTCATAAGCTATAAATAAAATACATGTGCCATTTGTCAATAATTAATTTAATACAATTCAGTGAAAGACATACTGAAGATAGAGGATAGAAACAAAGCATCGATCCTATCACTAGTATCAATCCAATACCAATACCAGTGTTGGTATCGATACTATGGATATCTGGATTGATCCGTTCACCTTTACTTATTTGCTCCCTCTCGTCAGTCTTTGTTAGTCCCGTCCTGGTCTCCTCTTCTTCACATCTATACACAGTCTTCTCCCTCCACTCCCTCCCCCTCTCTCCGGCTCGGCGCTGCAGGCAGGCCCCGGCTGTGCAGTGATTCAGCAGAATGCAGGCTGAGCGTGGGTTTCTGATCCCCCGTCTGTCTGTCCGGCAGTCAGCTTCATCATGAACTCCCCATCTCCTGCTGGGCGTTCTGTTGACACATAAATTAAACAAAAAAACCCACATGCACACCCATGAGCTCATGCCCCATAGAGTAAAAATGCTTTGCAGACACCTGACAACCCTGGGCTGTGGATATGCGTACATATATGCATTCATAATAGGCATGTACAGCTATATTAATGCACAAGTGTTCGTGTGTGCAGTCTGACCATATTTTCCATATTTGCTGTTTGTCAGAGAGCAGAAAACCTGTGACACAAGCTGGCATTTAAGTTGTAACAACAGCTAAAAATAGGTAGAATCTAGTTTTTACATTTGAAAGGATGTCTAACAGTAACATCTGGACAGATGTGGCAAGGGAGAATACATGGAAAGATTAGATAGATGAAGATGAAGAAAATATTTTTTTAAGTCATTAATTCCTGCAGGGAGCTGCATAGCTCTCCAGGATCACGAAGAGGAAAAGAGGCAGGAACAAAGGGAGAAAAAGTGAAAGATGTGATCAGTCAGCACACGTCAGATTAGACAAGCTTGGGGATTAGCAAGTGAAGACTTGATTGGACATACTGGCGCTGAGCTGCCTCAGATTTCCCTGGGGAAAGAGAGAAAAAAAAAACATTGTCAGCAGGAAACTAGGGGGAATCTCTTTTTTCCAAGAACCTGTCATTAAGGGGAATGGATGGATGACATCATCATCACGAGCTTCATCATCGTCAGTCATCGAGGTTTTAAGCATCATTTGCAACTACACAGTGACCTCAGTTCACCACGCAGTTAGCTTAGTAGCTTAGCGACCATGTCACTGGCAGAACTACAGAGGTTTATATGTGGAGTTTTCAATCTGCCAAAACGAAAGCGGAAACAAGTGCGTGACACAGCAGTGGAAATGGGCCAACGAGGGCTTAGGACACATGCACAGTTAATGCATGTTTCAGGACAGAAACCCGATGAAATATCAGTTTATAGTGCTGTTTGGGGGGAAAAATAGCCACAGTCACTCACTCTGGCCTCAGTGCAGTCACTGCAGCTGAGGGTGGGGACAAGGGAGAGGGGCGAGTGCTGAGGTTTGTGCGACTCCCCAAAATTTAGCACAGACCAGTGTTTTTGCACAGATGAAAGATACTTGTACATGAAGCTTTCTGTGGGGGTTGGTACCCAAAATGGGTTGCGGCTGTTTTTTGGTGGCTTGCCACATGACAAGGGTAATAGCATGTTTTCATGGCCATGGGTGCCAGGGTGAGACTAAATATCTCATTTAGGTCACTTGCTATAAAAGTTTTAAAACCCCTGGTCTACATATACCCCAAACTGGCAGCCTGACTTGCCATAAATGTAGCTTATGTTGTCCCGTATGTCAACACATCCAATCTGAATCTGGCTTGTAGCCACTAACTGTGCTAAATAAGCATTTAGCTGGGGCAAGTGAAATCATCACGTTGTGTTGTGACATTTCCAAATTGGAAACTGCTGCCTTGTGCCCTCTTGAGCTTTTTAATTTGGCAGTTCAAGAAGTTGCAAATCCAGGTTGGAAGTCATGGTGCTCTTAATTTTGACCCATCATGTCGAGCCGTGTTCACACAGGACTAATAGTACAGCTGTTGACTTGTTGGAATGATTACTACTGCTGTTTTTGTTTCGTTTTTCATCTTTAACGTGTAAGCATCCAGTGGAAATGGCCCACCATTACTGACTGCAGATGAAATGTTGAACAGTAGTCCTGTGTGACTCAAATTTTTGCAGTAAAGGAAGCCATGTTTAACAGAGACATGCTTTACAGTTGTTGGGCTGCAAATCTGTTTGTTTAGTTCCCAAACTGTGGGATGTAGAGTAGGGCTGCACGATTAATCGTTAGAAAATCGCGATCTCAATTCATATTTATGTGCGATCTCATTTCCAAATGACAATGATTTAAAAAAAAAAAAAAAGATGACGACGATTGTACCGCATTTTGATCCGGGACGTAATCTGCATGAAAACAAGCGCTCACTCTTCCTGCTCAACAAATGACAAGGGCGGAGCCTTATACCACGTGATACAGAAGCTGGCTGCTAAAATTGGAAGGGAAAAAACAAGAACTTGACAGGAGAAAATCCGTCCCGGCCAACTACCCAAACATCAATAACGGGAACCTTATACAGCGCTTCCCTATACCCGTCGAACTCCCACAGGCACAAAGAAATTACGGAGGCTATCACTTATCACCTGACCAAAGATATGGCTCCCATCAACACTGTGCAAAACCAGGGATTTAGGAAAATGATCAACACCCTAGACAAACGCTACACAGTGCCGTCCCGCAACTATTTTTCTATTGTTGCACTACCTGCTCTATATACGCAGTGTCGAGCAATGGTGGAGACGGAATTTCAAGCAGTACAACATTTTGCGGCAACGACAAAATGTGAGACATTTGTTGTTTTTATGTTTATTTATTGTTTTTATGTTCAGTCTCAACTGTTACGAAGTTAGCGAATACGAATAAGCGCAATAAATATTTATATTGGAAAAGAAAATCGTGAGAGAATCGTGATCTCAATTCTAAGCAAAAAAATCGTGATTCTCATTTTATGCAAAATCGTGCAGCCCTAGTGTAAAGGATCAGCATTAAAAAGATTTAGTTAAACTTTTTGTTATTGAAAGCATCATGCTGGCATTTATTTGACACTTACTGACATTTATAACAGCTGATAAAATTAAAAATTAAAATGTAAAGAAGAAACACGGGAATTGCCATTCAACCAAGTCACTTTCCACTGACTGTGTACTGTTTTTCAGGTTAGCTAACACCTCATCTATTCATATCAATAAATCATAAAAAGACTTTTTATTTTGAGTGCATAAATGTGTTCATACTCAAGGGTTCAACGAGTAACCAAATGATTAATGTCTGCTCATAGTGAAAAATTTGAACATCAAGAGCAAACACAAATGATTAATGCTTGCTAGGTTTCTGACACAGGCAGATATGTTCCATGTGTAAGAACATTGTTTGATGTTTGTGATATATATTCACTCTTTGCCAATCTAACTATATCTGTATTTATAAAAGTAGATAAAGTAGTAAGTAAGTAAAGTAAAGAAAAGATGGAAGAAATACCCTTCAACTATGTTATGAGTGTTGATGTTGTGTAGTGTGTCCACCAGAGGGCACTATGCAACTTCCCGATTGGCATAATGTGTTTTTGAAACACACAACCAGCTGATCTGAGTAGAACAAAGTCTAAAAACAGTCATCCTCAACTTGCCATGATAAGATTATTTTTAAACTACATTGTGTCATTATCTTATTAATGACTCACTTAGCATTTCTATAGGGAAATTGTGCATGCTTTTTGTACCTGAAAGAAAATAAATATTGGTCGACATATAGGATATTTACATCACCAAATATTGATATTGTTACCTGTCTTAAAACCCTGTATACTGGTGGGACTCTACCAGTTACTATACTAAAAGTGAGTTGGGAAACTCAGAACTTTTTTCAGCTCCTAAAGCAGGACATGCCAGAAAAAGATTGTGTATTTCTGCTTTATTAGCCCTTGGAGAAACACGCATCTGCACATGCCCAAGCATGGTGCAATACACTTTTTGGTTCAGTGCAAAAACTGTTAGTTTTATTGTGCTAAATTACATTCTTCAGTGTTATGTTGTTGGCAGTAATAATGCTCCAACAGACTCTGAAATCCAGCAACAACAGGTTTTTAAGGCTTTCGAAATTTTCCAAAAATAGCAAATGTTTTATACCAAAGGAACACATGGGGCCATAGCCGCAATGCATTTTGGTATAAATAACACTTTTTTTTCCCAGAAAACTAATACCTATGGGCCGAATAAAGCGATCTACCTCTTTTGTGTCTTGTTGCCTCCCAAATAGGTGGACAGCCTCATGATGACATGCTACGTGTCCCAGTCCCACCACAAACAAAGGTGCCCTTATATGGAGATCACATTAGCAGTCGCAAGGCCCAGGCCATGAAGCAGGCCAAGGACCGTAAGAAGCAGCTGGCCAAGCTTGGGCCTGCCAGCAACTTGGCTCCACTCAGCATAGATAAACTGGATCCTCATTTTGTAAGTGATGTAGAGATTACAAAGATGCATACCAAGGTAAATAAAATTAGAAAAGAAAAAAAAACACTGACTGTTGGTTTTTTGCAAGATTTTGAGCAATTTTTTTTTTCCCTCTGAATGAACAAACTTTGGCTCTACAAAATCAGATATTGCATACCACTGCATGTGGCTTCTCAAATTTTCCAGATAATTTTTAACCAGAATTGAAATATTTTGCATGTATATGCATTGTAATCAAGCAGACATTTAGATTTATGTTCTGTGTGACTCTAGGGCCCCTGCAGAAGAAAACTAGATAATCTCATCCAGGCCGTGAAGGACACTTCTCAGGTCTTTGCTCTCTCACTGTATGTTCCCAACTGTGACAAGAAGGGCTTCTTCAAGCGCAAACAGGTACAAATGTATCCAAAAGTTAGAGTGCACTGCTACTTTGATATCTGACAGTCTAACAAAGTCAAAATGCCACAACAAATGATTGGAAAACAAATTCTTTATTCCAGTCTTGCTTTCTTTACCCACAGTGCAAGCCATCTCGCGGTCGCAAAAGGGGGATCTGCTGGTGCGTAGACCGGTTTGGCGTCAAGATCCCCGGCATCAACTACGCTGGAGGAGAACTGCAGTGCAAAGATCTCGACAACAACAGCAATGAATGAGGGCAAACCGGTTGTACTCATTGAGCCCTATTTTTTTTCGTAAAGCCTGCCAATCAAGCTAGCACACTTTATGACTGACAATCAGGAAAATATGGCACAAATGGTTTTATACTGTATATGTTCAGGTGTGATGGATTCTATCATCTTTAAAAAAAAAAAAAAAATTTAATTTTTTTTTGTAATTTTGTAAAGGGAGCCAAATCAAAAAGCTTGCTTAAGTGAATCTGCACATGTAAAGCTCTATTCTGGCTTCCCACTGAGTGTGTACTATTTTTGAGGTTAGCTAACACCTCATCTCTTCATAACCATAGATCATATAGAGACAGTATGTTGTGTGCTACGACTATTATAGAATTTATTCCAAAAAAAGACAAGACATATTTTAAATGTGGCTAAATAGCAATATTTTTTATATCTATATATTTGCAATGGTGATGATAAATATGCTAGGTGGCTAAGTGGGAATATCGTCTAGCACTCACTGTGTCACAAATCAAGTACTTCCATAACTTCCATTGTTATTTTGAGTGCTAAATTAAGGGTTCTACAAGTACCCAATGGTTAATGTCTGATCATGCTTAAAAATTTGAGCATACAGGGGGAAATACAAATAACTAATGCTAGTTAGGTTGCTAACACAGGTAATTTTTTTGCTTTTTTTTCAGGCACTAATTTATATGAGCTATTTGCCTATCCGGTCGTTAAGTCTGTCGTCACTAGCCGTGTCTGGGCCTAAACTCCGCTGCAGGTCCATATATCAAACGATCACTATGGCATTACTGAGAGTTGAAAAACTATCTAAAGTCTTTCATCTTTAATAAAATGATCAGCGTTCTGCTCTACCAGGTGTAACAATTCAGTTTAACATCCAGGCATCCATGAAAATGAAATTTATGACATTTAACGGAGTTAGAAGTTAGCAGGAAGTTAGCTCGCTAGCTTCTATCTAAATACAATATAGCATGTCCTGACTGCGGGGTTTTGGAAACAAATTAAAACGTACAGCTCTGCTATCACTTCCAACATAAATGAAGACAGAAAACTAAACAGCAGTGACGTTTGTAGGGTTACTGAAGTTTGGCTAGCTGGTATATAATGATGTGCTACGTGACCGCTAGCGACATAAGCTATGTTAGCATAATATAAACAAGCTAACTTTTTTTCCACTCGATAAAAGTTAAAGAGACAAATGTAATCGCATGGCAGGATGTTGTAAAAGGACTTCAGCCAGGAGAACAACTGGGATAATCCATCCACAATACGAGGTTAGTCATTCATATACTGCTGCATTGGCTGGGCTGTAGTTACATCCTAAGGTTTTAAAAACTGAGCGTAAATAAATGATTAGCGGTAATAAAAGCCGAGGGAGGTCAACAGTGATCACTGACTGTTTTAGGAGCTTTTTGAGATTAAATAGAAGAAAATACATAACATTAAACATGTTAACAACACAAAAGCCATATTAAACGCAGACTACTTTAGGCCCGGAAGTAGGATTCGTCAAGTCATCACTTAATGACCGGATAAAATCAAAATTTATGGCATAAAAATACATTTAAATTTAAATAGGTGAAGCAGAGATGGGAGAGTCTGAATGTAAAGAAAACATCACCCTATACGTTGGCCAAATATTGGTATGGAGATCAGTCTTAAGACTCTTATATCCGTCACGCACTAATTTATCTGCATTTAAAGTAGAAGAATATCTTCAGTGTTGAAAAATTTATTATTTTGTGGTCTAATGACTGATAACTTGTACATTTTCACAAATTCTACACTGTCTAAATGAATGCAGAGTGTAAGTGCAGATAATGTACAACATGGAAGTGTCTTAAAGGATGTTTACATATTGTGACACAGTGACTAAGTTGGCTATAGGTGTCCACTGTCACTTAAAAGGTGACAGTGGTTGATTCTGTTCATCTGGACGTAGCGTTTTCAGTGGGAGAAACGTTTCATCACTTCCAAGTAACTTCTTCAGTCTACTGGTACTTGTTAGGCATTTTTGTAGCTCAAAATTAGCTAACAGTGACTTTTTTTCATTATGGTCATGCAGCTAATTTTATGATCAACATAGATTCAGAAATGAAAAGGTTTGCTATGAGAAGCTGACAAGCATTAATGAAGTTTGGCATTTTAGTAACACAGCACATTTATTTGGCTGAGACAATGAAAGTTATATGAGAAGATTAGTAGCATATACTCAGATCATTGTTTTGTATATGATGCTAGAGGTAGCAGCTGGTTAGCTTGGCGGATCGAAAAAAGAAAAAAAAAAGGAAGTAAACCTGTGTCTCCAACGCTTTCTAATTAAACAAGTTATGTTTGTTGATTGCTTAATTTGTACAAAAACAAGGGTTTGCAATTTAGCAGAGGTAGGTTATGTGCCAGATTGTTATTGCGCTGGGACTAGTAATTTCATCATCTCAACTGGTTGTCTCAAGCTAAGAAAAAGAAACCTATAAAATTCCATCCTAATCAGCTAAGTCTATATCTTTTTTTTGTCCTCCAGTGCACTTGGACTAAACTTATTTGTGGCTGGTGCTATTCTCAGCCGAGCTTTGTATGCTTGTGAAACAGGATGTTCCAAGCAGGTTGCATTTTTGATAAATAAGCCCTTATGAGGAAGGACATTAGGTCCTGCCATCTTAACCCGTGAGTTTTCTTATTGTCAGATTTATGCACATTCTTAATTTTCTGTTATTGATGTTGGTGTAAGCTGAGACAGACCCATAGAACTTTCACTTTCCAGACAGCTGTTTCCACTGTTTGTAAATGTATGTATAAAGTATGCGTGCATGTTCCTGAGTGTGACTGTACGTGTGTGTGTATGTGTGTGTGTGCTAAGCGTACCATACCCTTGTAGTTCTCAGCTTCTCAAAAGCTCTGATTTCAGTTCACATGAGCATAGTCTGCTCAAACTACTGTCTGCCAGACTCGGTGCTGTGCGTTTCCCTTCACAGCTCGCACACAAATCATATGCAAAGGCCCCGCATTGATTATTTTTTCCATGTGAAGGGTCTTCACTGCCACCACACAGGCAAATGTGCTGGCCAATGGTGACTTGCTCTCAGGGTTCATCGGGTACTTCATTTTGCGAAGAGCAAGGTCGCTGAGTTTTTATGTAAATTCAAGTGCCTTCTGCCCCACGCCAGTTTGAATTTTGATTTGCATGTGGCTCCACAGAGCTGTTGGATGAGGGACAGATCAAGCCCAAAAGAGGAAAACAATTTTAGGTGTGGATGTGGTTTTCACTCTTCAGTCGGTTGCTGACAAAGACTATCGTGATCTTCCAGTCAAAGTGCTGCTATGACGACAGAGGAAAAGATTTATTCTATTGTCAAGCATTTGCCTAATTTGCTGTTTATTTTGTTGTGTAATCCTAATATTCAGTCAATGAAATATAGAAATGTCTCCTCGCTTTATCACGATGGTTGGGGAAAACTGACAGCGGCACATCAGCCTGTTTTTCTCAGTGCAAACCTCTGTCATGCTGTTGATTCAGGCACACGTGTAAACACAACAACACAGTAACACTCTGAACACTTTAATGTGAACATTATGGTGAAATATTTATCAGGTGTGTAATTGATGTACTCGTTTTTTTGTTTTTTGTAAAGGCTAATCACTATTTAAATAAAGTTCATGTACTCACAAAAACTGTACGTCTGCACTTTTGTCACGAGTATTTAATGAGGGGCCTCCATGGTTAACATGTTGAGTCAGTAGTTGTGTGTTTTGCGATTTGCTATCTCTGTGACCTTGACGCTGTTAAAGACAGCCCTGTGAGTCTTCACGCAGGTGGCTTCCATCTGCTGTCAAAGCAGAACGGCTCTCTGTGACATCACTGAGTGGTTTTGGCTGCTCTCTGTTGCAGCGAGAGCACTTATGAGATGACAAAGAGAAGTTAGCTTGTCTTCATCAGCTCTCTGCAAGATCTAGAATTCTGAGACCCTGAACAATTATTCTCTGTCATGTCTTAAAGACCTCACGCTACCATTTTATCCCAATAAAGTACTTCACTCTTAGACTGCAGGGTTACTCGTGGTTCCAAAAGTAGGATGGGAGTTTAAGACTTCAGCTATTAGGCCCCTCTCCTGTCAGGAGACAGACACCCTCTCTACTTTTAAGATTAAGCTTAAAACTTTCCTTTTTGATCAATCATATAGTTAGGGCTGGATCACATAACCCTAAGCCAACCTTTCGTTATTTTTTCTTTTTGGCAGCTAGAGGACCTCACATGATGCCATTAGGACCCTTTCTTCACTCCCCTGTCTTTCACTCCCCATTCATCTTATTACCTTCATTCCCCAACCACTCAGAGTGAACGCCTGCCTGTCCTAACATTTCTTCTTCCTACACTCTGTTGTTGGATGAACACAATTTAATCATGGCACCTTTTTCCACGTGATTTAACCAAGTACAATAACCCATTTTTGACCATGTCAAACCAACACATTTGGCATTTGGTGGTTTAATGTAACCAGATTACGTATCAACGTAGTATACTCACATTGACTTGAAGTGATTTATTGAAGTACGTAAAGTGAAATTTGTTTTAATTCATTCTACACAAGTGAAAAACTTTAGGAAAACACAATGAAATCTTGTTGTTTGAACAACTACTTTGTTAATCAAGGCAATTACTGCTAGTCTTGCTTAATGAACCAATATGGGGGTTGTTGATTTCATAGAGACAAACAACCATTTGCACTTACATTCATGGGTAATTTATAATCACCAGTTAACCTAACTCTAAATACACACTGCAAACCAGCCAGATTGTGGATTTGAACGCAGGCCCTTCTGGCTGTGAGGCAACAGCACTAACCATCACACCACCAAGCTGTCAAACCAGGCTTAACAAAAGTAGGAAAGCTATGATTACACGGCTTGATGCAGAATTTTCTGTACGTTTTTGTCCTTGACAGGTTAAACCACAATAAATAGCAATAGCATACACGTGGTGTGGGTGTAGTTGTCTGCCTCTTAAAACTCCAGCGATTTTCCTGTAGTTTGACATCTAATGTGATCTTGTGAATTTCTCGAGTCCAGGCAACTAACCACTCTTACTAGATTGTATCATGTCATCTCAAGAAGAACAAATTAAGCTGCTGAATTTCATGCAGATGCTACATGTTTTAATTACGTTCACCATAGAAACATGAAATTATTTAGTTCAAATTACAAGTTTGAATCTTGTACATGTAACAACCACCCAATTTCATTTTTTTTCTCCTTCTCATTGTTGCTTTGCCCTTGCCCACAGGTGATTTTTCCCTGTTGCTGGGTCTTGACCTTATAAAATAAAGTGCTTGGAGATCACTGTTATTGTGAGATTTGCTAATAGAGGACAGGGTAAATCAGGTTTTCTGCAGAATGTGATAAAATCCAAAGACCATGTTTTCTTCACACTTTCAGACCTGCAGTTTTGCTTGCTGGGGTCAGTATGAACAAGCTACAACTGCAAAGTCAATAAAGTATGCACCAAAATATAGATTATTTCAATTCAAAACGGTATGACTATATTTAATGTTTTCACTTGGGGAAATGCAGGCTATGGTATTATAAAACTGTCTATTCATACAGTAATGTGCAAAAGTCTTGACCCATCATTTCATAGGTCATTGTTAAGTGGGTTAAAACTTTAGAAGCTAGAAAAATCTGGCTTCTATGAAGAAAAACATAAAGAAATGAGGGATGGCTTGAGACTTTTGCAAAGACAGTCTAAATCTCCAAGGTTTGAACATTGTCAAGTTCACTCATTCATTCTGAAAAGCTTTCAAGTCATTCACATCACATGAATGATGACGTGCACAGATTGATTGTATCGTAGTTTTAATGGCATTATCTGTTTATCACTTACGGTCATGTCCTTCGGCTGAACATTTAATGCACGCTACTTCCAACAGGTACTACATTTCATCTTTAATACTTTGTATTAATAGCCAGGTGTACTCAAAGCCTTGTGTATAGTATTAAACCAACAGTAGTCTATAAGCTAGAGCATTAAAACACACGTCGAAACATCACATATGTTGAAGGCTTTTCATTTTTCAATGCATATAGTACAAAACACTGATAACAAAGCAATCCGAGCAAAGTCAAAATCACTAAAGCATAGTCACCGACGCTCCAGATGACGCCTACTGAATATCTAAGTGGGAAAAGGGAGTCTTATCTCCACTCACTCCCCTCTAAAAGTAATCTGCAGCTACATCTTACGCAGCAAGCTGGATTCTATCATTTAATCCTTTTTGGTGGTTAAGACTTCAAATGTCAGTGTCATTGTACGAACTAAAGACACATACGCACAGACAGATAATACATAGCTTACTCTGATGTTCTTTGTTCCCAACCTCTTTACAGTTTTTCTTTTTCCTTTTATGTTTTGGGATGTTTGATGCCACTTTAGATCTGGGCCATGTCAGGGAGCTCCAGCTCTGTGAGGTACTGGCTGCAGTTGGGGTCACCCCTCACGGTCGGAGCCGATGGGATGGGTCGGCCAGTGTGTGGGTCGACACACCAGCACTCCCCCCTCTGACCATGGAGAGACATCTTGCACTGAAAAACAGAATTTATGTTGTAGTTTTGTTACCTGCACGTTTCATGCTAAGCTAGCAGTCTTACTATACATGTTTTATAAAGTGCATGCACAAAAAGAAGCTTATCAGGTCACAATGTGCAATCCCTCCTTTTTAGTAATTTGTGTTCAATTAGTTGAATTGTTATTATCATTATAATAATTATTAATACTGTTATTATTATTACTATTATTATTATCAGTATTATGATGAGAAAATGACTGTAGGATTTGATATGTCAGTGCAACCGATTATTTTGTTAGAGATAGTGGTTGCGATGCCCACCTCCCCTCTCCATACCTGCATATTATCAGTTGGGTATAACCTCTGGGCTTACCGCCCTCTTTCCCAAAAAGCCCAGAGTCACCTGTTTTAAGTTATACTGCCCCCTCTTGTCGCAGTTGGGGATATGCAGGGCATACAGGTCTTCCAGAGGACCTCTGTTATCTCTGAAGGGCATCTTGGATATCCGCTCGAGGACCTGGTCGAGTTCCTGCTGACACTGAGTCTTTAGAAAAAAGCAAACATAAGAACAACAAGCCTGTCACGTCCACAGCAAGGCTGTTATAATTAACTATAACTACATGTGAGTCACCTGCGTTTACAAAGGGCTGTTTTTTTCTTTCTTCTCGTAATAACAATTTGGATTTTCCTAAATCTTGGCTATTCACAGAATAATATTCAGAAAAACTGAAACTAACATTTTTGTGTTATTGTAAGGTCTTTACCTTATACCCTGCAATAAAAAGCACCTTGAGAATCAAAATCAGAATACTTTATTAATATCTGAGGAAATTATGTGGTCACAGTTGCTCTGAGACAGTAAGAACAGTAAGTAGATAAACTAAATTAAATAATACAATATATTGCAAAGTTACAAAACACAACAAAATAGCTCAAATTATAAATATCCCAGTATGTTACACAAATTAAATACATATGGTTGACATTGAGGTGTCCCTCTTGTCATACTGCACTTTGTTATTTTGTCTCTCGAGGATGTGAAAATAAACTATTGCGGTGTGTACGTGTGCTTTAGATGGCGATGAGGTGACTGTTGTTAGGATTTGACAGTGTATCAGTAAAATTTAATTTTCAAATAAAATAACCAAACAAAACTGAAACTGTGAAGCCAAATCACAAAAATGTACAGCTCGCTACTGCAAAATTGGCTCTACAGACATATTTTAAACAATTTGCACTATATGAATACTGCACCTTGTTTCATTTATATAGAAGTAAGAGTAGTTTATTGTTATATGCACACATTAATATAGACAGGGTGTTTATTCTGTAGAGTGCAATCCTTATTTTCTTAGACTCGTTTCAGATAGCAGTCATAGAAAGATTTGAATACAATAAATAAATAAAAATACTAAATTATTATAAATAAAGTTAAATAATACAAATAAGAAGAAGAAGAAGAAGAAGAAATGAAATAAAACTAATAAATAAAACCAGGATTCGAAAACACTAGAGAGACAGTACAAGTAATACATGTACAAACAATACAAACAATGACTTGAAGAGACTTGAGTTGTATTCATACTTTTATACTTACATCGTATATTTGTATTGTCTTTTATAATATTATTCAATCGCTTTTTACCGTTAGGGAGTTTTGTTTTCAGTTTTACTGTATGAATGGAGAAGTTGACCTTGACTCTTGTTGTACTGGAAAGAAAGGAATTTAATTCAATTCAACTGCAAAGCTGTAGCAAGTGTAACCCATGGGCATCCATAGTGGCATTTAGGTGTGCTGGAGCTTCAAGGCTCCCTCTGAAAATCAAACATCTGTTCATTCATGTGTCTTCTTAATTTTCATATTTTAAAAATTTATTTTAAAATCAATTAAAACCAATTTCTCCAATGCACATCAACAGCAGGTTTGCAAAGCTATTAGCACATTTTTAGCTACAGCTAAAGGTCTTTCTGTTTATGAAAGTCACTTGTGAATAATGACTCATCGGTAACCTCCAGAAATCTTGTTGAGAAGTTCTAAAGTTCCCAGCAAAGCAATTTAACATTTACCTGATTGTTTGAGTGGACAGATGATGGATAAAAATTATGAGGTTTTCTCAAAAATCTCACTCAGAGCAGGTCAGGGGTATTAAAGGTTGAGGGTTCGTCCATTTAAATATCTTCAATGTCGTCTAAAAGAACCTGCAGCACCAGAGGGGGGCAGCACATGTCTGTGAAGTCTGAGTGCAGCTGTTCCTCCACACTCAAAGGGACTACAGTAGATGTACTCAGTTTATACAATCTTATATCAACACTAAGCTCTGTTGCAGGGCATAATTCAGGCGATTTCACCTCAGCGTCTACATCTGATATGTGGCGCAAGCTTCATGTGATCCCAGTGTCTCAAAGCAAAATCTTACCAGACTTTAAAATAACCGAGTATTGTAATGATCCCATGTGTTATTAAAATGTAACACATCAGTGTAAATACAGCTGCTAAAATCACATGAGTGTGACTTTGTTAAACCTCTACAGAAATTAAACAGACACGCCACTTCGCCTTGCCTGTTTGGGCCGAGTAGGTTTCACCTCTTCCACCTTATTGGTTTTCATCTTGGTCTTCATCTCCTGTCTGTGTTGGCGTACAGCGCTTTCCTTGGGCCCCAGCCAGGCGGCCTCTTTATTGGGCTTTCGGATACCGGGAATCTCGCTCGCGCCATGCTCTGGCTGCAGCTCCACAGCCTCTCCTGTGGATGATGGGTAATGACACAAAAGCAGCAGATTAAGATTTGATTCTAATGCTAAAAAGATCAAAAAGCTATAAAGAATTTTGTTTTGTTTTTTATTTTTTAACGGCTCAGTAACATTGTGCGGTTTAGCCAGGAAAGTTCTTATGGCTATTGTTCGGGGACACGTTGCTGACAACCTAGAGTGTCTTTGCACTCTCAACCACTCTGTTTCCCATTAACTGTCATTCTCTTGGTAATGAAACGGATTTTTCAGCTGCTGGAAGTGACAGGAGACACACTCCAGATTGCACAGATCATTTTTCAGAGCAACAAAAGAGGTGCTTAGAAAACCACTGATAGCCTTTTTACAGGGCAGAGGTGAGATTGACCTCTGAGACTGAGCTCCATCAGGAATAAATAATAACAGCATGTCCTTTGGAGTAACAGCAATAATTCCTAGCCAGATGGTGGAGTTACACCCAGGACCCAAGTATTAACAAAAGTCTAAATTGTGAATTGTTACTAGGACGTGTTGAAACAAGACTTCAAAGCTAAAAACGGTTGTAAGATACAATGTCATCTCAAACAGTGTCTTGGTGACATAAATCAGCCTAATATCCATGTAAAGTAACTAATTTCAGAATTTATAGACTAAATAGGAAATAAAAGACATATATTCACAAAAAACAGATCAATAATGTTATTCATTGTGTATGTAAGACATAGTTAGATAGACAATAAACACAATGTATCATTGTGGAGTTAAAGCTTCAGACTCCTCCAAATCTTTCACTGTTTTCTTCAGTGCATAATATGGTCATCTCAAGCACACGGCTCAGTTGAGCCAATCAGGGAAAGAAATGCTCTTAAAGGTAGGTTGGCAATGTTGAAGATGTAAAACAGCTTGTTTCAGACGATATATGATAAAAAACTGTAAAGTGTGACTCATGCAAATCTACCCTTGCATAAATCATGAAACTATGAAGCACAAGGTTCAACATAATCTGTTTGGTGTTTAAAAGCATTAAAATGTTTTAAATGCATTTTTTCCACTTAATTTTGATATAAACACAGAACATACTGTATTTTACACATCTGTGTTTGTGGCTGTTTTTTTATTGTTTGTTTTACTTTTTGTTGCATTTTTACAAGCACGTCTCCTGAGCTTGTGATAGTTTATTTAACGCATTTGACTTTTCCACAAAATGTGTCCAAACCACTGTGAAATGTATCAGCACAATCAGTGAGTCACTGGAAATATTTCCTTTCTCTTAAGAGAGAAGAAACCCCACATTCTTGACCAGCTTATGAGCTGAGAAATGTTGGCTACTACTGAACTTGCGTCATGATGAAGTTTCCATGGTGGCTTTACAGTGTGAATCAGTCCCACGAGCAAATGTTAATGATGCTGATAAAAAAATACAATAGATATAATCAAATATGTAAAGTTACACTGTATGGACAAAAGAGATGGGCCACACTTGTCACAGGTGCATAAAATCAACCATGCAGTATACATTTGTGACAGAATGGGGCGTTCTAAAGATCTCACTGAATTCGAGTGTGATACTATGAAAGTTTTTCCCTCCTTGTTATTCCAAGATCAGCTGTTAGTGGTATTACTGCAAAGAGGAAGCATTTGGGACACATAGCAACTCAGTCATGAAGTAGCAGACCAAGCAAAGTTACAGAGCGGGGTCGCTGAGTGCGTAAAAATCAACAACACTCTTTTCTGTCAGTAACTGCATGGCTTCAAACCTCCACTGACATTAACATCAGCACAAAAACTGTGAGCGGACAGCTTCATGGCATGGTTTCCATGGCTGAGCAGCTTCCTGTAGGTGTGATGTGTACGAAAACCAGTGCTTTTGTCCATGTTGTGAAGGGGTGTCAAACGTATGGCCCATTGGCCAAAAGTGGCCCAGTGGATGGCTTTGGAAAAATGTGGAAATTTTAAAGAAGGACACCATAAAAATTGGACCTCTAACAGTATTTTCACGAGTTTAACTGTTTTCTTGCTGACAAAGATTTAACCTACAGCCTGTCATACAGCAGAGTGAAAACTTTTTTTTATTGTTAGTGTTCAATTTAAGACTGAAATGTTTCTTTTTTTTTAATCTTTACAATATCATTTTCTTTTTTTTTATTGAAAATGGAATATTTTCTGTGCATTAAGTACATTTAATTTACACAATAAATTTATTTTTCATTTCCATGACAGTGTAAGCCCAGAGAGTCTTGCCGATGGGTCTTTGACTTACTGCAGCAGCCTTTCTTTTTTCAATTTGGAGAAACTGAAATGTATCGCCAGAACTGCAATATTTGTTTCTAACCCATTTAAAGGCTGAACGGTGAAATAATTGACAGAAAATTCTTTCTTAAAATGTTTTTTAATCAGGTGTTCTAGCAAATTAAAAAATAACTAATTAAATATTAAATCAAATACCTGAGTTTTTGTTTGCGTCACATCTCCCACATTCATTTTTTTTTTACTTTTATTGCTTAAAAACATTTTATTGTGCAATTTTCTTTTTATGTTTTTCTATGAAAAAAATCACATTGATGTTTGAGAAGTCTCGAAAACTCACAAAAACTCATGTATCAAATGTGATTCACGAAGCGTTCAGAGGTTTAGACATCTCAGGGATTTCCCTTACGTAAAGTAAGGGAAACATTTTTTAAGCTTTACTGCTCCAGCCCACTTAGGATTCAAGTGGGCTGTACATGGCCAGTGATTTAAATGGATTTGACACCCTTGATATTCTACTACTAATGCTACTAGTTGTACTGGTGCTACTTGTATTACTTCTACTTTGCCAAGGATTTATCATGGTGATTTTGACTGAAATTAGAAGATCCTAGTAAAACCACTTACCCCTGCGTCCATACACATCAAGCTTTTTTTTTTTGGTTGTGCACAAGAGACCTACACAATATTAAGCAGGTGAGTTTAACAGCGGAGCTAATCGGTAAATACATATGTCTTTTAAAGCCTTGATTTGAGTTGGCAGCCCAAACATATAATACATAGAAGTCTATTTTATGCCACTACATTGATTTAATTGTGGTGTCTTTAAAATGAACTCCAAAATACAGATTTTCAGTTTTCTTTCTAAATGAAATCACTAAGCATGCTACTTGAATAAAAATGTGATCATCTACAGGAGGAACTGCTGTTGGCTTTTCCCTCCCAAAGAAAATGAGTGGCTTAATTCCTGAGAAGAATTAAGCCAAAGTTCAACAACGTTTTTTGCTTTTGTTTTTAATTTGGGGTGACTGTTGCTCAGGAGGCAGAGCAAATCAGCTGCCAACTGAAAAGTTGGTGGTTTAATGCCCAGCTCCTCTAGTCCGCATGTTGAAGTATCTGTGGGCAAGGTACTAAAACCTGAGTTTTGCCCATTGAAGTGAAAGTTAACCTAAAAGTGCTCGCATGAATGGGCTTGTAGTAAGAGAGCACTTTCAGTGCACAAATAGAGTTGAAAAGTTCTATGTAAGTACCAGTCCAAATATATGACTAGTAGTTAAGTGCTTAGCTAATAGTGTTTACTGATGAACATTTAAATATCCAAGTAAATGAGAAAGTGGGTCATTAAATAAAGTAGAATAAATGGAGTAGCACGTAAAATTACTAACACTAGCAAATAAATGGTAAGCTAAAAATAGATCAGATCCCATTTAAAATGTATATGGACTGGTACTTATATAACACTCTTCTACTCTAACTGTGAGATCAAAGCACTTTCTTACTACAAGCCTCAGCGTATTGCACACACTTCCATAGAAGTCCTCTTTTACCTATCATGTTAGCACCTTGTCTAACATTTTAAGTACACGCTAATCAGGGGCAACTTGGCCAAAGTTTCTTTGAAGGCCATCTTAAGAAAGGAGCCCAGTAGTTATGTTCCAATCCATAAAAACTCTACATTGGCGAGGAATTAAACCCAGGCCCCCTGTGTGGCAGGTGAGAATTCTTCCATTGTGCCCAAATGAACACAAATAAACATGAGAAAAGCTGTGTGGGCGAATCATATGAAAAAAAAAAGGATCAAAAGAAAAATCACCAAATTCGGTAGGATTAATCCTCTGTGTCGATTTTAATCCTTTTAAAGCAGAAATACACATTCCCAGAGGAGCAAACAATGCCCTCAGTGACACTGGCGTTAAAACAGGAACCTTAAATTTAAATTTAGGGACAACAAGTCCCTGTAGAAATTCCTCCAGGCAGCTTTCATTTACTTCACCCGTCTCTCCTCAGCTAGGAGTCTTGTTAAACATTAACCTAAAAGCACAAAAAAGCTCTCCAGACAGATGGAGCAAACAAAGAAAGAGGCCATCAGGTCCAGCCCAACTTGTTGTCTCTGACAACAGAACATACTTTGGAGTTGAGGGTTGGCAGGGAGTGGAAGAGGAGCGTCTTTCCAAACCAGCAGATTTTCGATGAAAAGATGTTACATGATGCGCATTCTTGCTGCTACAAGTAATATTTCACAAGGTGAATTTATGAGTCAGGACACTGTGTCTTTTTGCTGAACTTTTGGTGGAAATCGTGTATTTCGCTTATGCAGGGCTTCACTTGACACCTGAACGAAAGAAGGGAAATAAGCAGAGACAGTAAAGAAGGTCAAATAGTTGGCCAATCAAGTGGATAGTTCGCAGCTATGCAGACCAAGCTTTACAATGCAGACTTGTGGAAATGTATTTAAATGAAAGCGGCGATGGTGGACTGAGGAGGCATTCCCTGTACCCTGCAAGAGGTAAATTTAACATCCGGTTATAGAATATGATTACAAAAGGCCTAAGAAAGAGCAGGAGAAAGGAAATTTTAAACGAAACAATAACAAGGTGCTGGCGCCCGTTGCCATCAGATAGATCTAGTGTTGTTGGACTTGAGTTCCCCCTACGATGCTGCACTGTGCTCTCTCTGGATTTTCTTTGAGGAAAGCATTTCTTTCCTAAAAGGGGCAAAAGTCAGATGTTCAGATGAGATGTTCACTAAAAGTCTGGGCACGCACAGACACACACATGAATACACAATCTATAGCAGTACGCTTCCTCTTCAACGCACATACGCACACACAAATACAAAGGGTCAGGACCCCACTTTTAGGGGGCACTAGGCCTCTGCAGTACAAGCCACTCCATAGCAGTGGGCTGGAGATCAGCAGCATCAACAGAGCAGCAGGCCTACTGTCCAGTCTACTGCTTGAATTAATCCCTACACAATAGCCTGAGAGGCTTCCTTTCTATATCTGATCCATGTTGAATTCCCAGGTGGCACGTAGGCCAGAAGTGTCATGTCTGATTGTCCAGATTTTGGTCAACTGAGCAAATGACAGACTTGGCCAAGCCATAGAGAATGGAAAGGTTCAGAAAGGAAATCTCCAAGCACCAAGCATTCTTGCTCCATCGTATACATATTATAACTGAGTACTGTGCAAAAGTCTTGTGGCACCCTTCATTTGTTTACGTTTTGCTGGGAAAATTTGGAAATAGGCGCAACAATCAAATAAAATATGCAAACATACATGGAAATGCAGTATATAAACCACGAACAGAGTTTGTGCCATTCTTTCCAGCTTGGAGGTAAATATTTGGTGAGGCCACCTTTATTCTTCAAACACAGTCCAAACTCTCTCAGGCAGCTTTCTTGTCCTTTCTTTAAGTAGTCTTCAGGAATAGTTCTCCAGGCTTCTTGAAGGACATTCAAATGCCTCATACCTCCATCTGACCTGTTGCCACTGATTTTCAGTTGAGTTCTTGTGTAATTTTCAGACGTCAGCCTTTTCTCCCTGTTTCCCTTCCTTATGAATGGCTTCTTGACAAAACATTTCTAATAAGCTTTAATGAAAAGTATATTGGCCAGATGTATCTTTCAGGGCCTTTCAGGATTTTTTTTCTATTTCTTAAAACATGGATTTTAGGTATTGTTCATCTGCTGTAGCTATTTTGTCACGACTGACACTTCTTCGTTTGTCTGCCAGTTGTCCAGTTTCCTCATTTTTTTTTAATAACACATTGCACACCATGCTGAGAAAAACCAAATGTTCAGCTAACAGCTTTTTAGGGAGCACCATGTTAGTGCAAAAATGCTATTTTTTTGTCAGTCAAACTGCTCTATGTTTGGCATATTTTGTTGATTAAAGAAATTGGAACAAATTCAGGGTTTTTCCAACAGGCCAACAGTAACAAAATGCTTAAAGATACAATTTAAAATAGGTTCTTTGCTAAGTTGTCTGCTACATATCGACACAACACTAACCATTTTTTGAATTAGATGTCTTTTCTCATGCTTGAATGATTCATATGTTAGTGTTAAGTGGCTTTGAAAGACTTCCAGAAAGCCTGGAGAAATATTGCTCAAGAAAAATAACAACAAAGTCTGGCTCCTTACAAAATATAAGGAAATGAGGGGTGGCTCGAGACTTTTGGACTACTGGAGGTACAGCTACTGTCCATTAAAAATGGGGCTCTAAACTTATAATAATGTTAGGGAGCTGCAGACATCTATATTGAACTTCTAACTGATTAACTGCTAGCCTAACCTAAGCCCAGTATGAAGATACGAGCGGTCAAAAACAATATTTGATTTATATTTGGCAGATCTTGCACTTCTGCTTTTGCAACTCTAGGTTCTTGAAGGCTCCTTCAATTTTCAAAATCGCACGCCTTGTTGATTTCAATTTCAGAAAAGTCTGAGGGATCCAAATCTGGCAAGTAGGTTTGGGTTGGTATTAAGCACAGAATGTGACCATGTGGCCAAATAACAATCACAATGGCATGAGCAGTGGTTAATGTAATTTCCAACAAATGACTCCCCATCAAGGCATGTCAGGACAGTGCCCGTGGTCAAAATTTAGACTTCCAAGGACTGACTCAATACAAGCAACCTTTCTGAAAGTTGTACTAGAAATGCCCACCTTGAACTTTAAATCAAGTAAGTTTTGAAAGGTTCCAAGACTGGAAATCACTGTAATTAACTCAAACAATCCTCTCTGACAATTATTTCTGTCTGTTTAAATCTTTGCTGAAGTGTAACTCCAGAGACATCCACTAACTAGGTCAAGCTTCATACACAGATATACTATATGCGTTACTTTTGGCTACCACTTACTCAATTAGAAGTGTGCATATTTTGTGTGTTTGCACACAAAGGTAAAAGGGGAAAAAATTAAGAACAAATGAAGCATCTCTCTGACTCTCAGTAAGTGGAAACAACAGTTACCCAAAAATGATCTCTTTAAATTTTAGAGGCTTTAAAAGGCACAGCTTTTCTCTGTTAACTTCTTAAACATCGCTCTAAGGTGTGAAATAAATAGGTCATATGTCAATGAGTAGATTTATTACAGACTATAATCCATTACAAGACCTAGTGGAGCTGTTTTCTGGAAACACAAACTCAGCAGAGTTTAGATATGTTTACCTTGCAGGCTTTTTGGCCTGCAACAGCCATCTGAAAGCAGGCTGTTGCACAGGCTCCAGCATGTATGTATGCTCTGTGGTATCCAAGACTAGGCATCACTACCGGCAGCCCTGGGTGAACTTTGGGCAGATTTTACACGGCCTAAACAGAGGCAAGCTGTAACACGACAACGCTTAGAGTGCATCACGCTGGCAATAATACTCTGCTACAAACCTTGTACCTCAAAGGTCTACTTTTTAGGAACTGATCATGGTTTTCGTGGTGATGTCATTCTTATCCTATTAATCTTTCAACTAAAGTCACAATAAACAATTACATTATAAAAACTTTTTAGCATTTTTTAACTATAATGTTTATGGACTATAGCAAGTGGAAAAGTGCTGAAACAAGCAAAGGAATAAAAAAAGGCTGCTGGATGGTACAAAAAAATCTAAAAGAATGCACATTTTGTACTTTTTGACAAACATTTAGATAGAGTCATGATGTTTGCAAGCCCTGAAATACACTCTGTGTGTTTTGGTCAGTAACAATGATTGTAAACTTGACTTTTATCTGTTTAGAAAAAAACTAAATAAGGCACCATTAAATAGATTTCTTTAAACAATGACAACAAAAACAGTTTTTTCTTTGGCTAGGACATGACTTCGATTATAACAAAAATATTATTAGACTTGTACTATTAACTACTGCCACTAGACTATAATAGTTTAGGCTTGTAAATCAAAGAATCTTCCCCGATTCTCTACACAGTTTTATCAGAATTAGCTATTGTTTATCTATTATTTAGAAACATGAGTTAATCATTAATTTGTTTTTAAACAATATTTAGTTTTCACTGTTTGCTAACTACAAGTTACTAGGGTTGGTACTTTCAGCTGCTCCCTTTTTCCCTTTTTCTAAAAATCTTCCCACTTATTTGTGCTTGGGAGTACACTAGCCATCAACCTTCCATGTATAATGCATGTGTTAACCACTACACTACAGAGTTAGATGTTAATCAAAAGTGTCAGTTCACAAACTTCTAATTATCTATCATTGTACCATTTTTTTAATAAAATAAAGGTTGCACATATTTTGGTGCTCATCAACAAGCTTCTGCCATAATTCTGGGTGGATATTTGACCACTCTTCTTGGCAAAACTATCGGTGTTCATTAATTTCGTTGGTTTCCTGGAATGGACCTGATATTAAAATGTAGTCAACAAATTTTCAATAGGGTTGAGTTCTAAGCTTTGGAGCTCCAGAAGAGATTATAGAAGATTAACAGTTACAGATTCCAAGATCACCCATTCAAACAATTGTACCTAACTACAACTTATTTGAACGTGTCACCGCTTTGTAATGGTCTGAAAGAAGACCCTTAGGTGAGAGGAAATTGGTTTGGATGTGTAGGGTCAGGTCTACCATGACCTGGAAACTACATCAGTGTTGACAGTTAGAGGGTGCTGAACAAGAAAAAAGCCCCTGCTTAAAAATTAGCACCTTCCAACTTGGCTGAAATTTGCAGTTCCCCATATTGACAGGTCAAATGTCTTCTAGGAAAGTTTTATGGTCAGACGAGACAAAGATTGAGCTATCTGGCCACAGTGGTAAGAAGTGTTTTTGGAGCCGTCAAAGTAAGACTTTCAAACCAAAGAAGACTATACCAACTGTCAAGAATGGCTGTGGTAGTATCATGTTCTTGGAGCTGTTTTGCTACCACTGGTACTGGTACATTGGATATAATTGAGTGAAGAAGAAGTACCTTCAAATCCTTCAACTTCACCTCAAATCATGAGCCATATGGTTGAAACTTGGACACATCTGGGTGCTCTAACAGGACAATAATCCCAAGCACACATCAAAACTGGCTTTGGAATGGAAAGCAGGCTAACATTAAGTTTCTGGAATAGCCTTCACAAAGCCCCAACATCAACCCTATTGAAAGTTTGTAGACTATGCTTAAAGGTTGGATGCCAATTTAAATGAACTCAATCAATTCTACCAGGAAGAGTGGTCAAATAAAAACTTACACTCTGGAAAAAGAACAGATCAAAGAAAGCATTAAAAGGCCAAACTTGTGCCTTTGAGCTGATGATCTTCTTACGACAACTGTAGGTCTTTCTCATACTTTTTAAGAATTTGTCCTTTATTAAAACAAGCTCAGAAACTGCCCCCATTTACACTCCCAGTTTCAGTTGCATTTCAGACAGTGTTTGTATTGTCTTAAATCACCCTTGACCAATCTGGAGGCTGGGAAGTTATTCTGGTTCTCAATAGGCAAGAGGAGATTCTTGGCACGGATATGCGTGAAGTTGACGCCTCAGGGGGAGATGGCATAAATACCCATTTTGGGCGAGATTATCTCGGAGCTATTTCAGTCCTGCAGGCTCCGTCTGAATGCCCCTGCAGGTACACAGGAATGCCCCCTGTCAGCTAACAGTGTTATTTCAGCAACCAGATGTCACAGGAGTCCCCCCCGTTCTTTCCACCTCATTTCCCATCTCCATAACAGCAAAAGTAACACTGGAAGACGGTTGTTTTGAGTGGTTGGTTGATTAACAGTACGTTTAGTGAGGTGTTGTTAAGGGGACAACAGCATTTGCTTCACTCTTTTGAAAGCTTGTGTGCAGGAACTGGCTCTATTTGGAGCTTTTTTTTATCAACATGTTCTCTTTCGAGGTTGTAGCTGTATGATTCCAGTCAAAACAATTAAACGCCCATCCAATCTGTTTAAAGGAACCTTTATTTGGATCCAGGTTTCTGTGGGAATGGAATATCAAGTGATACTGTGCATAAACACAGGGTAGTGGGAAAAATGTGGGTGTTAATTTTAAATAGGAAGACATTTCAGCTCAAAATGAAGTAAATAGGATAACTTTGTTGCCATTTTGTTGTGTCTGAAAAAACGTACGCTCTGATATTTTATATCATTATATTCTTAGAATCCAATTTTCTAACCAGGTCACGGGTTCATTTATGGAACATTATTTTGCAAGGGAGTATCCCATTTCTTTCTCCCTTTTTCACCACATTACAGTGACCACTTTGACATTTCAGATCTGTTAATCTTCACGGTCTGTGTCAAGTGCCAGCAATCATCTCAGGATCTCTATCCTAACAGTTTGATCCTGTTGAATCCAATCCAGGATATTCAAGACTCCACAAAAACAGTTGGATATTAGGTTTATCAAAGTAGGCTTCAAAGAAATGTCATTACAGAGTATAAATTTCTTATATGAAAACCAGAGTGGGAAAGATGCACCAACATGTTGATCTGAATGGTTTCAGTATAAAGTCTGAGAGCTAAATATTGTCTAAAAGCATATCCACACTGTCATATATATATAGCATACATATAGCAGATTTTAAATCAGATTTTGACTTCAAGTGGTCTGACTAACGCAACTCAAGAACTTGAAAATTTGTATTTCCTTTATGTATTTCATCTCATAAAGGGGAGCCTTTTTACTAGCATATGCTAGACGATTTCTTTTTTTTTTTTTTTTTGGGGGGGGGGGGGGTGTTAAAGCAAAAGCTATATGTCTTTGAATGTACAATTAGCACATACGCTTTCAGTGTATTATACTTTACTTATCATGAGATGGTTATAATAATACACTGATGCAGACAACTATCATTTAAACCAGGAACTCAATAATCCCGCGAACAGAGCTGAATTGTATAGTTTGTGCAGTAGATCTGACCAACATGCATGAGCTTAATCTTAGAAATCCTATCTCGATCAGGCTGTAGACAAACGTATTCTTTACACACCTAATTATAAATGAGTCAGTTTTCTTTCACTCCCAGTCAAAAACCTCCATTATTTGTACAAAGAGTTTTAATACGAATCTAACATGACACTGAAAGGAATTTTCAGTGATGAAGCAATATCTGTTACCAAGTTATGCTATTAATTAGGTGCTTTGGTCAGAACAAAGCACTGTAACCTCAACCACAGACACATATGCCGAAAGCATCACTGCAGTCTTTATCTCACAGTAATGTGTTCCTTTCCTATTTGCTATCTTGTTTTGAGTATTTTCACTGATATTTTTCATTCGTCTCTTGTCATAAGCCTAATCAGACTTTTGGTTTTGATTGCAAACAATAATTTAATATCACCCAATC
The DNA here is from genome assembly GCF_018398535.1 of Haplochromis burtoni. NCBI lineage: Eukaryota > Metazoa > Chordata > Actinopteri > Cichliformes > Cichlidae > Haplochromis > Haplochromis burtoni. Next base: position 128,220 of record NW_024583037.1, read on the forward strand.
TTCTATATCTTCCTATTCTAACTTTTAACAAAAAGCTGTGCATTACTTTTTTTCTTCTTTTCTTTTCTTTCCTTTTTTCCCTACATGATTATTCTTGGATCAAAGAAATAGGTGCTCTGACCTTTGGCCTCTTTGCTGCGGGTCACTTGTAGTGTTGATTAGAGAGATTATAGGGACTCTGCAGCTGCTCTCGGTGCACTCTTGTATACCTATGATCAGATAAATTCTTTTGAAGAAAAAAAACTGTAAAAATGCCACCTCTAAGTAGACACAGCTTGCTGTTCCTTGTCTTTGTTCCTTTTTAAAAGCTGACATGCTAAATGGACAAGAAAGAAGATGATGTCAGGATGATGTGTATTTATATAAACATCCAAATAAAGCAGCTGTACTATTTCGTCATTTGATTCCTTGCCCAGATGCCAAATCAGCTCAAGAATCACCTCCTAAGGGATCAAATAAATAAAACTACTTAATTATTATATTAATCTTTTTTCCCCCCAGATTAATTCCTGGAATAAAGTGAATGCAATGGGTATTAACCAGAACATTTAAAGGCTGCTCTTCATCATCCAGAGACCTCTGTGAGCTACTTTGTGTTTTTGCTTTTTGCAGATGACTTACGTATCGCAAAAGCTCAGACTCCACGACAAATCAACCTAGCACCTATTAGTGTAGTATCTTTGAAAAAATGATGGGATGAGCAGCAATTTATTCTTTTGTGACTCTTGAAATTAGCCTCAGGAAAGTGTTTCCAGCCTCACTTCGGTAAAAAAAAAAAAATAATAATCTAACTTTCTTTCATCTTCTGGCCCCAAGAAAGCTCTGCATGTCACTTAGACCACTCACTGTAATGCTGCATGAGTTTCAGACTTCACTCTTCCATCTGCAGCAGCATTAGCACCAAAGCTTTTATCCACAACATCTCCAGGTTCAGCTTTTAGAGCTTATTTCTAAGCTTTTACCAGTTTTTTTGGACACGTCGAACTAAATCTTGAAACCTTCAACCCGGGGAAACAGGCGTCAAAAACCTCAGAGAACGCAAAGAAATAGTGATGTCTAACAAGCCTTTACACGATGTGTCCATGTAGTCTGCTCTCTGGTTTTGCTCTTGTGTAACTCTCAGTTCATTCCTTTACATGCACTATTCACGTGAGCATAACCAAGCAATTATTGAGGCTGATGATTAAATCATATAAGGCATCACAAAGCTTTTTTTGACCTCTTGTGCTCAGGGAGTGGGGGTTACACATGAGTCCTGTTTTTGGTAGTTTCTCTATGTTCCAGGACTCCAGTGCCCAAAGTAAACATGTGTCAGTCTGAAGGTAAACTCTGACAAAGCATGGATTTTGGAAATGAGTAAAAATCACACCCCGGTTGGCCCCACTCTACATTCATTGACTGTGTTTTGCGGCCTCAAATTCAGCCAGTTAATGAGGCTGTTTGCTTTTCTTCCTCAGTGTGACCTGCCCTTGTTCAAACACAAACCACATAAGCCTCGCTGGCTCCAGGCTTCATTGTGATCCTCCAGCGTATACATCCAGGTAGACGGCCTACAGTTAATGGAGTCAGTGTCAAAGCCAGTCTATAGTTAGGTCTAGTCAAAGCCTAAAGTCCACTTTTCCAATCAATGCGGCATTCCTTCAGCGTTCTCCCTCTCTACTTATATATTTCTTTCTCTCCACTCCGCTGGGGGAAATGTCAACATCAATACTACACTGTTTTCTGTGTCCATCCCACTGAGTACAACTTCTGGGGCTTTTGCAGGTGACTAACTCTGCTGCAGTGTTTTAAAGGCAGCTTTTTCAGGAGGGCCAGCTGTGTGGTGCACAGCTGAGATGAGCTGTGCAGAGTGGCTGTTCCTTTATCTCTTGTGTTTATTTCTCTGCGTGCACACTAGAATGACCCAATGCACATTACATCCCCCGCCTTGCAAAATGCTTTAAAAACTAGTCATTTGCTGTAGCACAAATTATAAAATGACACCCCACAAATGCGTGGCAATGCAAAGGCCATGTATGAATGTAGCAATCTAGCAACTATGAGATGCTGAAATCTGCGTGAAATACAAACTCGCAGTTTATTTAAAGGTGTTTAAAAGAGGGGAAACATGGTTTAGTATCATAAATATGCAGTGAAGAGGAATATGGACAACTTCCCTGCTGAGTCCCCTTTTCAGCCAGATTAGGGCTTAGCCTTCATGACAATGCAATATTTCTGCACTGTTTCTCAGCCTGCAGTCTAGACAGTGTCATTAAAAATTGATAGAAGAAAAGCAGGTTTCCGGTAAACTGACTGACCGCTGGTTTGCTCCCGCTGCTCCTGGCTGTGGGCGCTTGCCTCGGTGTCCACTTTGCGCCGACATTGCCCCTGGCCCTGCACCAGTTGCTCCAGGGGAAGCTCCGAGTCGGGCGTCGGGTAGCATCGCAGACCGGTGGAGCACCTCGGGGCGTACACGCCACACAGCTCGCCCTCTTGCCGGGCGCACACGGGGCAGCACCCGCAGCCCGGTTCGCGCACTATCTCCGCGCATGTCTCGGTGAGCTTTGGGCACAGCGCCTGGCGCTCCGCGGTACAGCCCGGGCAGCGGAACACCATCTCGGCCAGAGAGGCACCGGCCAGAGACACGGAGAGGATCAGCAAGCTGCAGCCCGCGTACAACAGCATCGTTACAGACATGAGGTTTGGGGGAATTATCATGGGGCAGTGGAAGGCAATCACAAGTGTGGGGGTGTGTGTGTGGGGGGAGAGAAGGAGCAGAAATGTGCACGCGAACAGGTGAAGCCGGGGGGCTGGGAGGTCTGCTGGGTCCTACACATTCCCAGGTTTGCTCTCGGGGCCAAAGAGAACTTGTGTTCATTAGGGGGGAAATAGGAAGATTGTGGGATTTCCTTCACGGGGAAGAGCAGTTGTGACACTTTCTCATTATATTTCTCGATGGCGTGTTTTATTGGAAAGATCAAATCATCATCATTATCTTTAAATGACCTGCACTGCTGCTCCCCAGCTGAACCAGTTACATCAGACCTTTTTTATGGCCGTATCAAGGCAAAATTAACCTCTTATAGGCGATTACTGGCAAACTATTCACAAATGAAAAACAGGTTTGTTTGTTTTTTTACCAAAAGCCATGTGAGGCTTGAAGTTGAGCTCAAAAAAGAGAGAGAAAAAGACAGCTTGCATATTCAAAGACTTCTTTACATTAGCCTGTTTGTTTCAATCAGCACCTTCTCCCCTCAACTCCCAAGAATGTATAAACAAACAAACAAACAAAAGGACTATGTGCAGAGTATTCCTTACATGGAAAGACATCCCCACAGTGGCTGACATGTCAATTGACACTCAATTAAAATTTGCCAGCTGCTACCAGCCTATATACCTGTGTACAGTGATGCTACTGTGTGTGTTACACAGCAGTGTTTCCTATTGATTGGCGAGGCCAAGCCTTGAGGTGTCGCGCTCGCCCGCTAAACAAGCGCCATATTAACCCCGTCCAGTGCACCAGACTAATAGGTGTTTATCCAAGGGCCCAGAAATAGAAACGGCATGTGTAACCTTACTCCGCAGATATAAATGCAGATTATTTTGTTTTGTGGGTACCCACTGATTTCATGCTATTTAGCCCCATTCAAGATCGGCATCCCTGGCTCACCTTGGAGGTATGGGGAGGGAGAAAGGGCACATTTGAAGCTGCTTTATATCTCGGGGGTGTGAGTTAGGGGGATGCATAAAAGGCTGTTTGCACATAGAACCTCATATGTCATTTTACAAAAACCATGGATGGAAAAGCAGTGGGGAGAAAGCCGGTAATGTGTCTGGGATGGTCACCAGCTTATAGGCCTAACACGCCACAGTATCTGCCCCTGTGTGCAAAGTGATCCCCACCAAGGTCAGTTACTTAAATTCCTCCCCATGGACTTATTAAAAAAAACACAAACTCTGGATAAATTCTACATTTATAGAGACAAATATGGGATCACCGATGTGCTATGTGCTTCAGTCTGTATACAGAGGGAGTTCTTTATGTAAGAGCCCATCCCGGAAATGGATACAATCACCCAGGGGGCACTTGAATAATAAATAAATAATAGTTATACAGCAAAACATTATTATTCGAATACATGGGAAAATAATAGGTAAGTAAGGAACAGGTAAATAACAGTTAAGTAAGGAACAGGTAAATAATAGGTAAGACTGTTCTAGGCCAATAATAGGTAAGTAAATACTAGATAAGAAAGTACTAGGTAAGTAATACGTAGGTAAATAATATGCCAGCAGTCGCTAAGTAAGTAATAGGTAAGTACGCAATAGGCAAATGAGTTTAAAAAATGTTTCTAATAGAATTTGCAAACAATATAAAGAAATTAAATGATTAGCCCTGATAAACAGCTGGCTAGAATTATGGCCAAAACATTAGAAAAGTCTAACTAAACTCTCACATAAGCCAAAAAGAAAAAAATATTAATTAATGACTAGATTTAGTCAAATCATGAATAAACTGAACAGAGTTGCAGATAAAAATAGTACATGAATTACTGAAAGAGTAAGCCAGTAAACATAGCTGAACAGTTCAAACTGTTAGCAGAATTTTTGTTTGAGAAAACAGTAATCTGGAAGTAGTTCAGATCACATTGAGATCAGATCAACATGAGACGTGTTGCTGATGACAAGGCTCTTGAATCTATCGGTGAGGTCATTGCCGATATATTAGATAGGAAATGTATATGCTTCAATAGCACTTAAAGCACATAAATACCTAATTAAAACTAAAAATTCCTAATTTGAATAAGCCAATAGAGTTCCATCTATCTTGAAAAGAATCTCTCATTGTTGATGAATTATTCAAACTCCTATCTAGCCAGTGGAGAGATGAATCACTATCTTACCCATTAATATGATGTATTTAGTTAATTTTACACTGCTAGGCCTCACTGCAAGCCTGTTACTTCACAGTCATCTCTAATTTCAAAATGCATTGTCATTTAAAACAAATAAGAATAAAACCGAGTTTACTAAGGTTATTGGACTCTCCTGGCATCTTATCAGTGAAAACAAGTCCATTTTTTACACTTTGACAATGAATGAGTGCACTGTTTAAAGTCTGGCTTTGATTACTGACTTAAATACGGTTTCCCTTTACTTGGATTACTGATTGGATAAGTAAAAGCAATGAGCAGGGAGTTAGGAAAATAATATATCATCCTGTTAGTGGGGTTAGTGGGAGTTACCAAGGTCACACAAACAGCAGATACGCAGCTGGATTATGACTTCATATTGTAATTAACTGTCAAAACTAGTAGACATGCATGCATGGGTAACCTCTTCCTCCCAGATGAAGGTGATCCACTTCATACATTATGTAAAGGTTCAAAGGTTTGCTGATGCTGACCTCTAGTAGCACTATGACTAAACTGCATGTGGAATGTATTGTACTTCATTTTTGCTGTATGAGATTTAGAAGGGTTACCACCTGGAGGTTTGAAAACATGTTTGATAACATCAGTGTCACTGAATCACGGCCATGAGGCTTTCATTTATTGTCTGTGGTACAGTTTTTTTTTTTATTTGGCCAAAGTAAAATTATTAGCATTTGTGCAAATCTCACTTTGGATGCTATTTTTTTTAGGTGAAAAGAAAAATGTAAAATTAAATAAATAAAACTTTGGGACTAAGGGGTTAACTGAATATGCACTCAGGTCTCTTAAGCGGGTAAAATGCACAGCATCTTACTGAATGGAAATGTTTACCAAATTACAGAGCATAAATCCTTACATGGAAATGTTCGCTTCACAAGTCCCAAATGGAAAAATGCTTGTGTGTTTGTGTGTGTGTGCGAGAGAGTATGTTTGTTTGCTGCCTAGCAACAAGTGATGCATGTGCAAATTAGGAAAGTTCCTGCTTTATTTGCTCATGCAAATCATTGTAAAGTATCTGTTATGAAGCCAAAAGTGTTACCCAATAAAACAAAAGGGCTGCTGAAAACTGCTTTCCTGGTTTAGATCAGTTAAGTGTACAGAGGTTAAAGCTTGTCACCTGGTTACATGCTATGTAATCACTGTACATGGACGTGATTGTCTTGTAAACCTTCACAGTATTCCTGATTATATTCAGATTTATATTCTGCTTTCTATTATAGTTGACCTACCTGCTAAAATCAAGCTCATGTTGGTTCACCACAAATTCAATTCAATTTAATCTGGTCTGTTTTGATATGAGTAGATGCAGTGCAAGCTCCAATGATGCCTCTTGGACACCCATCGAACTCTGTTTTTTATTGGTTGCCATGGCTGGAATCTGATTGGACCAACACCTGCCAGCAGCTGTAAAACCACAGCTACCACAGGGTCTGTGTCTTATTATATGGGCTTTTAAAGGGAAGAAGCCAGAAAAAGTCTTTAGTGCATGACCTTTGAAGGGTCCATGTAAGATTTGCAACACTTCTGCCTGACTTCATCTTAACTTTATGTATATATATTTTTAATTTTATTTGCTTTTGGTTTTCAAGCACAAAGTTAAAACACATATAGTATATACTGCTACTTATGCACAGATGCTCATTTTCTATGGTTTTGACATCTGAAAGTTGTATATATCCTCGCTGTTTGCAGTTTTGTATTTACTTCTATTTAATACAGACCATTATATGGAATCTAGCCTCTTTGCTGCAAGTGCTCCACCCGGTGGCCACAGACGTTTAAATTTCAACTATACATCATGTCGAGAAATGTTTTAGCACATGACAGAATTTTTTATTGATGAAAAAGTAGAAAATCTCTTTTTAAAAAAAGTTCTTATGCATTTCTACACGTATGTTTCTATTTTTGTGCCTTTTAAGTAGAACGAAAAGAACTGCTTTTATAGGCTTGCTCTGTCTTAATCGTTCTTTCAGTATTTTTTGGCCATAGTTTACATCTTATATATGTATAAAAATATGTATTTTTGAATTATTGTAAGATCATAACAGAGCTATTATACTTTTGTATTTTCTTAAATCAGTTTTATTTTTGTTTCTGTTTTCTTGTTTTTAAAATTCAGATTCAGTCAGTTTCCTGATCGGGTTTGCTCATTTTAGTTTAGTTTTTATTGTTTAAAATGTTTTGTTTAAAAATTTTAATACTATATAGAGGACATATGCTGAAGTCAAGATTCAGGAAAATCTGCATAGGTATTAAAATAAAAAAGCACCACTTTTTGAAGCCAGTACTTTAAGTCTTGCAGACATAAGTATCAGGTCATCAAAGCCTCATCAGGCAAGCTGTAATAACAAACTTTACCAAACTGACAAAGAGGAAAACTAATGATATTTATTTTCTCTAAATACATTTTTAACGTTTTAGTAAAGTTTCATTTTACAAAAATCATCTCAGTTAATTTTTATTATTTTTAAGGGCCACTTTTTATTCTTATTTCAGTTAACAAGTTTTAGTTTATGTTTGTTTAATTTTAGTATAATAACCTTGAACTTGTGGGGATAGGTTAATTGATTAATCTAAATTGTCACTAGGAGTGAATGTGAGTGTGAATGGTTGTCTGTCCCTATGTGTTAGCCCTGCGACAGACTGGCGACCTGTCCAGGGTGTACCCTGCCTCTCGCCCTATGACAGCTGGGATAGGCTCCAGCACCCCCCGCGACCCTGAAAAAGGATAAGCGGTAGCGAATGGATGGATGGATGGAACCTTGAACTGAACGTTTGACCTTTTGACTGTATGCAGTGACATTTATATTTATCTTTAATGTGTGCCTTTATTCAAACTGTGAGGATTTTTACTATTATTATGAATAATAATATTAAGAAGAAGAAGAAGAAGAAGAAGAAGAAGAAGAAGAAGAAGAAGAAGAAGAAGAGCGATTTTAAAAAAGAAGAAACTTGGTATAACGAGGCTACCGTACACGCTTTCAGTTCCGTCATGTGACGGAGGTAAAAAATGTCAACATCACTCTGCGCTTGATTGCCACAATAACAAATGAGCACCATAACGTGGCGTTTCTTTGTGCGCCAAAATTAATATGCTCTACTATAACTAACACCTTGATGTTAGCAATCCGGCTGTCGGCTGTCATTGCGCAGGTATGTCGTTTTGCTTACTTATCGGGATACTTTAGCCGAGCTAACTGCTAGCAATAGCAGAGTTTTGGATGCCTATGTCAGTTAGCGTGTCTCTAAAGCTTTGAACGCTAACTACATTAACGCGGAAAAAGTGCTTATTAGCCCGAGGCTGTGGTATAGTTGTCTGTAGTCGTCTTTTGTTTTTATCAAATCCGCTGAAACAACAGCACGAAACGTACTGAACGCGTGCAAGACAAGCTTTTCTGTTTTTAATTTCCGTGAGTTGTGTACTCAGGACTATTTCTTGAATTCTTACAGGATGGCTGCACTTCAGACGGGCCACTCTCCTCTCGTACATAGCTTGGCCACGCTTCTCCGAAATAACGGTATGTGCCAGTGTGACACTGTTCCCTTTACGTACAAGATCCGTCCAAAAACAGCAGCATGACACAGGATCATGAGGCGGTTAACTCATGTTGACAGCTTCAGGACCATCCAGGTTCGCTCTGTGAGGAAACATAATAATCTAAGAGCCTTCAACCCTTCCCCCCACCCCAAAAGCTGATTGCGCTTTAAGCTATTTCAACAGACGATGATAACTGAGCCAGCCTAATCCCCTATTCATTAATAATGTAGGGGTTTTACAGTCTGTTTACAGATAATGTTTTCCTTTTAATTTGTCTGAGGAGTTATTTGAAAGGGGGTGTTATATTATTGAGAGAAATCAACCATCCATCTATTGTCTTCCACTTATCTGATGCTGGGTCACATTCACAGCAGCCATACTTTCGAGTCCCTCCTGGGGGATCCAGAGGCGTTCCCAGATTTAACCATGCACGATAAAGAAATGCTGTTGTTTTAAATGAAAGAAATCTGTCAATAAGCATTGTGTGCTTAAATTGTAAGAAATAAATGTGTAAAGTTTCAGAACAAGATTTAGTTGCTCATCGCTGAGACTGTCCTGTAATTATAAAACTAAGTTTTCGTTAATTTATAGAAAATAGGAAATCATTTTCTGTGCTTTTCATTTTCTGTGATTTTCAGTAAAAATGGCATCAAGGTAATTTTTACTATGGGCCCGCTGTAAAAAGAAGTTCCTGGAGCAGATAGTGCTAAATTTAAACAATCTTTTCTGTCATTTAAATGTTTATCTATTACTTAATTTCTGAATGTCCATGTGGGAGGTTTTTATCACTAGAACAAAAACTTATAAACTTATTAAAAAAATTGATAAAAAGTCCAAAATTTATGCCCTCCTTCACATTTTTCGAAACTGTCCAGTGGAGCCTCTGTTGTAATGATTCTGTGCCCGGGCCTTAAGTCATTACCTCACCTCTAAGGCACAGTCCAGGTAAAGGGTGTATTCACTGCCTTACTCTTTTGGTTGTTACCCAGAAGTCATGACCACAGGTGAAGGTTGTGGACGTAGATGGATCAGTAAATCGAAACTGTCTTTACCACAACGGCCTGGTTCAACAGCCGGGTTTCTGCTGACGCCGCGCTAAACCGTCCGTCGAGCTTCCCAACACTTGTGAATGAGATCCCATGATATTTGAACTCGCTCGCCTTGAGGCTGCCTCTCTTTCCCAACCCAAATAGAGCATTGCACTGTTTTCCCAGCAGTGAACCGCTTCGTCAGACTCAGAGTCGCTGGCTTTCATGCTCTGCTGCAAACCGCTCCAGTGCATGCTGATGGTCATGCACTGATGAAGCCAACAGAACCACATCATCACCAAACAGCAGGGATGCTATTCTGAGGTTCCTCCTGTCCACAGAACTCTCCAATATGAACTAAATACATGAATGAGAGTGGTGTTAATAGTTCACTGATAATGATTCATTTTCAGAAATGCAAATTATTTAGCCGACATCAGACCACTAACAACAGTATAATAGTTTGATTATGATTTTTTGTGTGTCTAACACACTCTCAGCCATTTGCCAAGTTTGTGATCACTAAAGCCTTTTTTCCACTGGCACCTACTCTGCACAGTTTCTGCATTTTTCAGTTACAAGTACCATCTCAATGTGGGTGGGGTCGTTACAGCAAGGCTGCCCAAACATCTCAAGACCTCAGTAGTATGCGCCACAAACACAACACAGCAAGTGAAGGTTTTGGTGGGAGGCGTGTGTAAACACTTCCCTTGTTACCAGGTTTAAAAAATGGCAGGTTTGAGTCTTGGGAAGGAGTCGCACTCGTGTCTCTTTCAGTGTAGTCGCTGCCTGGCCGATTAGCGGCATGCCGTCCGTTGATGTCACATTTTTGGCTCAGATTGGCTCGCTTAGAACCGGGGCCAAAGTGATACTAAAAAGTATGTGGTACCAGCTACTACCACCTAATGGAAAACCTTAAAAACTGAGTCGCGCTGAGTAGAAGTTGGTGAAAAAGAGGAATAGCTACCTAAATTACTGAGCTCCACTGACATCCAACAACAATAATATTCAGGTGGATGCTTCCAAATCTGTAGCACTGCATTGGAGCTACTCATTCATTCTGTAGCTGACTAACTTGCAGAGGTGGGAATCACCATACATCCCACGATACGATATTATCACAATATTTAACACACGGTACGATATTATTGCAATTTTTAAAAATATTTTGCGATATTCAGATTCTGTACATAAAGGTAAACTTTATCAATATTCATTTTATCTAATATCAAAGTCTCACACTCAGTCTTTCTCACATTTCAGGCAGTTTTATTGTTGACAAACTGAACGGTTTGTATTACAGTCTAGTCCAACTGAACTGAATGCAACCATCTGGTACAATTATAGCTATTTATAAAAACTATGCAGCCCATTCAGCAACTGAAGAATTTGACAATAAATTAAAACAAAATAGAATTTTACATTAAATAAAAAAGTTTTAAACTTAATTAAAATAAAACATGTCTTAAATTAAAATAAGTAAACTGTCATGTTTATTGCTGCCAAAAAAAAAAAGTTAAACACATTTGGACAGTGTCAGGATTCTTGCTCAGAAAAAGGATCAACATGCTCTGAAGTCAGAGTTCCAGTCCACAAAAACTTTTTTTGTAACTAAATATCGATTTCTGCTGTCCCTGTATCGATACATTATTAGCAAACAAAATATCACGATACTACACAGTATCGATTTTTTCCCCCACCCCTACTAACTTGTCACTTGTGAGTCAAATCTGGCTGATTACTTTAAGCATGAAAGCTCGCTTTCACCCTTCAGGTGACATGGTGCTGGACGGCAGCAGCACGCTGACCCTGCCTGCTGCCACCTTGCAGCAGCTCACAAGGCTGTTTGAGCAGTACTTGCTATCCCGGAGCCAGCAACACGGGTTCCTCGCACTGCCCTCCCACCCAGCTGACACCGCTTCGCTGCTGCAGCTGCAGTTCCTGTTTGACATCCTGCAGAAGACAGTTTCCCTCAAGGTTGGTTTTAACCCAGAACTTGGTTCTTTCACATTGAGTCCCAAAAAGTTGGCCCTGCCAACTAATTTCTGACTCGCTGTGTGTTTGCAGCTCATCAACCCGCTGGGTGTGAGGCTCAAGTCTGTGTTAAAAATTTTCCCTTTCAAGTCTCTGAAGTGTTTGGAGGTAATGTGTGAATCCTTCCTACTTTCACTTCTTGTTGTTTAAGGTCACAGGTCTTTTACATTATAACTCGTCTCTGCTTGTTCTTCCTCACCAGCTGAAGAGAATCCCCCCTCACTGTCTTGAGGGCCTCAGAGGAATTTACTCCCAGCTGGAGGTTTTTACCTGCTCAAAAAGCCTCAGTTCCTTGGAGGTACTCCCAGCCGGTAGCATGAGCAGGTTTCTGGGAATGTGAGAGGACCAAAAAGCTCAGTGATTTATATGATGTGCATTTTTAGGAGCTGCTCTCTCTGTGTGGAGGTGATCTGAGCTCAGCACTACCGTGGCTTGAACTTCACACCCTGAACTTCAGCTACAACTCCATAGTTTGCCTTGACCAGTCACTGGTGAGACAAGCAAATACACAGATGTGTCATTACTGATTCATAAGCATAAGGTTTCTATCCAACCTCAACTTCTTCAAATCTTACAGAGTTTACTGAATGTCCTGAAATCTTTGGATCTAAGCCATAACAAGATTCAGGAGTGTGCTGAATTCCTAAAGGTTGGATTGCTATCAGCATTTGGTTACATAGAATCTAAGCTTTATTTGTTTATTCTGCAATTTACAGTAATCTTGTTTTACTTTATTTTTGCTTTCGCCCAGGCTCTGACTGAGCTGGAACACTTGAACCTGGGCTACAACTGCCTGCAGAGGGCGCCAACGCTCGGTATGAGTGCTAGGGCCAAGCTGGTCACACTTATCCTCAGGAACAACGAACTGGAAACCATCAACGGTAGGAACAACTGTTATCAGTCGCAGGCTTCCCGTACTCTTCTTAAAGCCCAATTTACCTTCTCAGCAAAGAGACCAAATAGTGATGAAGCTGGTAGACGAGGAAGCAGCGTGAAGATACACAAACTTTATTGCCACTGTTTTGTAAGATAGTTTTCTTCATCACGCAGAGACATTTTTAATAAGGGAAAAGAACATGAGAATTTAATTACACAACTTAATGTTTCGTGATTTTTTTTTTCCTTTAAAACCAGTGCTCTTGAACTTGTGCATGAGTTTGAATTCACTTGCATCATTGGCATCTCTCATCAAAACAGGCGTGGAACAGTTGTCTTCTCTCCAGCATTTAGACCTGGCCTACAACATCCTGCTGGAGCATTCCCAGCTGGCTCCTCTCTCCCTGCTGCACTGCCTCAACACAGTAAAGATGCACACATGCACACATTTATCCTTAGATGATCAAATTTACATGACACTTTGTTACTGCTCCCAGTGAGGTCAAGCGATTAGGGCTCATTGTTTTTAAATCTGCTTGTTAGCAGGTTTCTTCAACCATTTTGGATGGATTTGCATGAAAACGTTACAAAAGTGGGGCTGGGCTAAACTGTTGGAATTGATCAGGATCCAGTATTTGTTTTTTTGTTTTTGTTTTTGAAAGAGTCTGTAACATTGCGATACAGAGGAAGCATTTTACCTCACATCTCTAGAAAATACTAATGAGGTTGACTTTGAGGTCCCCCAGCTGCCTGAGCTTATAGCGGCATAACTAAACAATGGTTTAGAGGTGCAATAGCCATTTTCTGAGTTTATGTTATAGAAAAATAAAGTTGTACTCATCAATATACACAGATTAGTGTGTAATTACATCTTCCAACAAACTGATGTGTTCTTATAAACTTAGATTTAACCCATTAAAAATGCACAGGTGCCGGCACTGGTTTGTGCCACAAACATCTTGAATACAGTGGACGTCGCTGTTCTGCCTAATCATATTTTATCTACGTGGTTAGAGACTGGCCACATACATCCCAAAGAAGGAGAGAACTCGTAGCCATTCCCATGCTGTTCAGGCAAATTTGAATTTGTATATGCACCTTCAGACTCTAGATATGAAGGTTCATACTTTGTGTTTTATCATCTAAGAAGGGGTCCCCTCCACTGACAAACTGAAAACAGGAAGGAAGGAGGCAACACCACCAGTATCTTAATAGAATATCATCCTCTTCTTCCTCACCTCAAGCCCCTGCAGAACTGAAGTCAGGGCCCTAACACAAAAAAACCTGCTTATTTATTCCAGATATTGTCACAGTTACTTAATGGCAACAGATTAGATGCAAAATCCCCCCATTTCTGTACAGCTGATGAAAGCTGGATGAACAATGACAGCTGGTTATAAGCTAATGTTATGCCAGCTAATGTTAGGCTTTATCCCTGTGACAAACAGTTTGATTACATTCCCACATTGTATAGCAGTTTATTCACTAAGCATCAGAGTCCAGCAGTGTTGCATCCTAATCAACAAAAGTTTCACTAACAGCAGCTAACAAAGGCTAACCGAAGCTAACAGCAGCAAAAACACTGACAGAAACGTTCAGGATATCTTGAACAACTCACTTCAGTATCGCGCTAATCAAATAGAAGTAAACTTCATTGACTCATCGACTTGTATCAGACTCTTTTCACAAAGATTTATAGCCTCTCCCACAGTAAATAGGCATGTACATATATTGACAGCTGAGGTAAAGTGTGGACTGACAGTCTTTACGATTTGATATCACTGTGTTGGTCCTACATCATCATCATAACAATAGTGGTCCAGCATTAACGTCGCAGCTGACCAGTGGCATCTGAGCACTTAGCTAACATTAGCCAGGAAGTTAGCTAATGCTAATAAAAGAGTTGAATTCAGTTAACTTCAATCAGCAGTCTACTGACATCTAGTGGTGAGGTTTTACACAAAAAACTTTAAAGTCATGTAATCTAGCCTAAGATTTTCTGCCTCCTTGTCTCAAACTGGGAGGTTTTTTTTCCATAGGAGAGTAGCTAAGAATGCAAACTCTACTGTCTTTTTTCAGTTGAATCTGGAAGGAAACCCACTGTACTTCCAGAAGACCCACCGCACCTCCACAGTCAGACACCTCTCGCCAAAAGCTGCCAACACCAGAGTGAGTGATAAGAATTGTAACTGAATGTATTATGCATATATATACTTTTAAAGTTTACCTTACATTTCCAAAGAAGGATGAAAATGTGATGTGAAAGTATTGTTTTTAAGTTCTAGTAGCCTCTGGGTCATCTGTTCTCCAATTTGTCACAAAGTGCAGCTTTGCTATTCACACAAAGGTTTGAGCTGCAGTGTGTTTCTGTGCGAGTGGCTGCAGAAGCTTCCCAGAATTGCCTTTCTTGTTTTCACCCAAAATTTCAGGCATTCCCTTTTTTCTTTCTTTATAGCTCAAACTTGATGGCACCCTACTGTCCTCATCTGAAATATCAGTGAGTCTCACTCTTAACATCACTTCATCATCTCACAGTTTAAAAGCTTGATACTAAAGCAGATTCTCTTCAGAGTGACTCAAAAATTCATGCGGTGTAAATTGTTGCCACTTGCTACATTTATTTACTTTGTATTAGGGCTGCTCAATTAATCGAATTTTTTTTTTTAATCAAGGTCTTTGTATTGAACAAAGAATTGCTTCCAACAACAATTATGGCAATATTAACAAACAGTCCTGCCCCCCACCCATCCAGAACAGTGTAACTAAATCCCAGCCAGAGAGGAAAGAAGAGATAAAATAAAATAAAATTACAGATACAAAGTAAATAATAAAATAAATGAACAACAGCAAGGGAAAAAAAACAAAACAACAACAAAAAAAACAAAACAACAGAAAACTCACACGCACATTGAGCAATAGTATCCAGACTTAATCTTTCAAAGTAAGTAAGAAAAGGTTGCCATGTGTCATAAAACCTCTGAACCGAACCTTTTACAGTGTAGCGGATCTTTTCCAGCTGAGTATAGTACGTGACATCCTTAACCCATTGCCCATATACAGGTGGAAGTGGCTCTTTCCATTTCAATAATATCATTCTACGGGCCAAAAGAGTGCAGAAGGCCAGAAGATCAGAGTGTGATTTGGAAAGACTAGCATCACAAGGCGCCACCCCAAAAATAGCTATAAACGGGCAGGGTGCAATTGGAACACCAAATATGTTGGACATGGTTTCAAATATGCTTTTCCAAAAGCCACCCAGTTTTGGACATCCCCAGAACATGTGAAATAGGGAAGCAGGCTCTCGTTTGCACCGGTCACATGTGGGGTCAAACCCATCCTTGATTTTGCTCAGTCTAGTTTTAGACCAATGGAGACGGTGAACAACTTTGAACTGAATCACCACATGTTTAAGGCAAATAGATGACGAAGAAATTCTATTGATTATCTTATGCCAAGTCTCATCTGCAATCCGTTGGCCAAGATCACTTCCCCATCGTTCCCTAAGTGATTGCAATGTGGACAGCCTAAAATTACTTAACAGCTCATAAACATCACTTATAACCCGCTTAGCATTTGGTTTAAAATCAAAAATATCATCCAAAAGGGATGGAGGTGGACAGGACGGAAAGCAGTCAGTATTAGAAGCAACAAAATTCCTGAGTTGTAGATACCTGAAAAAGTGTGACTGAGGGATCTTGAACTTGTTCACCAGCTGTTCAAATGAGGAAAAGATATTGTCCGTGAAAAGAGCAGTCATTGACGTTATTCCAAGCTTTGTCCATATGTTAAATGCCTTGTCCGTTAAGGATGGGGAGAACATGCAATGTCTATGCGGTGGTGCATTAAGAGAGAGTTCAGTCTGTTTAAAGTGCCGTCTGAGCTGATACCAATTAATCGAATTGTAATCACGATTATGATCTGGGCTTTCAACGATCATTAAAAATGACTGAGCCGATTATTAGCCCCTCCCTCGTGCTTTACTCTCGCGCTGCTCCGTGTGGCAAATCGAGCGCACCTCTCTGCATTTTGAACACACGTCACAACAAATAAGAGCAGCGGTCCCCAACCTTTTTTGCGCCACGGACCGGTTTATGCCCGACAATATTTTCATGGACCGGCCTTTAAGGTGTCGCGGATAAATACAACAAAATAAAACTAGTACCGGTACAGAAAAAAAGAAAATTTATTCATAACACACGTGAAAAGACCCAGGAAAACAGAGTAAACAATAAAAACGATAACAAAATAACGCTGAAAGCCGATAAAAACCCTGAAAACTATACATTTCACACCTGAGCCTCAACTTTCGCGGCCCGATACCGGTCCGAGGCCCGGGGGTTGGGGACCGCTGATTAAGAGGACCCGAGGGAAGCTCGGAAAGCTAAGCAGAAGTTATGTGGAGAGGAGAGTGACTGCTGTTGGTTGAAAACAGAGGTAAAAAAAAACTTCAGTGGTGTGGAAACATTATGGGTTGGCGGAGTCAGACGTGGATCAAGTAGACATAGTGTGTAAACTTTGCTATGGTGTCGTAGCTGCACCACAGAGCAACACCGCAAAGTTCACTAAACATAGATGTTTACATTTTTCATTTATTTCTTATATTGCAAACATTTGCACTGTTATCAGTATTTGCACACTATTTTATATTATTTTTTGACAATCTTTAAAGTCATCATTCAATACATTATTATTGTTAAATAAATATCGTCAAATAATCGAGATCTCAATTTCAGTGAAAATAATCGTGATTATCATTTTTGCCATAATCGAGCAGCCCTACTTTGTAGCAAGGTATAATCTACATTTATTTGCACTGTATTTGGAAAAGAAAATGTGGAATTAATACTTAAAATCATTTGTGGTAGTAAAGTTGGAGTACTCTTCTCTGCAGGTTCTGCCAAAACCAGGGCCGCTGATGGTCCAGGTGCAGACTTTGCCTTCAGGTTACACCATGCCTGCAGAACGCAGTTACCAGGAAGCATCTAGTGGGATGGGGGAGCTGAGTGACAGCCTGTCCCTCGGCGAAGCGGTTGTCTCAAACCTTCGCAGAAGGAAAAATAGGGTGGGAGTGATGCTCTTTTGGGTGTTGATATGCTTTTTTTTAGTGCTTTTCTCTGATATTTAATGAAAAATTGTCAATTTTTGTTTCAGAGTAAGGTGAAAGTGCGGAGGGCCAGTATATCCGAACCCAGTGATACTGATTATGAGTCCAGACCCTTGTCCTCCACACAGGGTTTGTTGTCAAAACATGTTTGCCGTCTAAAGTTTCAACATAAAGGCAAAAATAATGATTTACCTTGTACTGTAGTAATGGAGTATGCTCTTGTTAAATATTGCTAAAGTATCAAATAACCTTATCATATGCTCAACTAAGAAAAGTCATGCAAAGTCCAAGACTAAAAGTATAGAGGTGGATACGAGCATGAATGTTTTTTTGTTTTTTGCTGTTCTTTTTCCTCTTCTAGGCATCGTCCTTCAGCACCAGCAGGAGATTGAACGCATGTCCAGCTTCAGGGAACAACTCGGAGAAGACTGGCTAAGATATGAACACCATCTAGATGGAGCTTCACCCTTAACGCTCACCACCACTGTTAACCAGCAAACCTCCTGCTCTCAAACCCTCTCCAACGGCCTCACCACCACCATCGCTACTACCACTACATCTATCCCACAGCAGCAGCCATTGCCGCCGTCTTCCCACAAGGTCCCGGAAGTCCTCCCACCACCTATTCTTTCCTCTGAACCCAGAAATGAGGCCTCTGACGTGGATGCAGACCTGGAAATGGAGTCCACCTTGCAAGGTGGTCAGACCCCTCAGCTGACAGAGTCCACCTTGGATAACAGCATGGTAGATGGACTGGTGATGAGCCAGGGAGTAGTGAGTTCACCTCAGCCAAGTCCAGAGAGCCACAGGTCTGCTAGAGCAGCGAGTGGCGAGACCAATCATGAAGAAGAAGAGGATTTAGGAGGTAGGGAGGTTGAAAATTGAGAAACATTTTAAACAGTATCTAACTCAATATGTGCTCGACTTAACATAATGCAGTTATTCTGAAGGATAATCAGCACAAATCTCCTCCAGTTATGATCTGCTTTCTCTGACTACTACTTTTCTTTTCTCTTAGTGGACCTTTGTCACCCTCTGCTTGTTGGTGTCTTATCTGACAAAGAGGAGGGGCTTGGTGAAGGTCAGGGGCAGAGGAAGGGAAGAAGGGAGGTGTTCTTGTGCATCAAAAAGGGCTTAGTGCTTGAGATGGACATGCAGTGTGGCCAGGAGAGATGCCGTCTGGAGCTGGATAGCCTGGCTAAGGTGGAAACAACTGAGGCTGCGTGGACCCGAGGGGTATGAAAGGAGATTCTTCATCTCTAACATCTTTACGTCTATAAAGGAAAATATAATGTTTTTATCAACTTGATAAATGACTTTGACTATCTTTCAGGATTTAGAAAATCAGTTTCCAGCTGTAGAACTTTACTTTGACTACATCAGCAAGGACAAACGGAGGAGACGCTACGTCCTGTTAGATGATGACCCTCAGCAAGCACTGCAGGTTAGCTGAAAAACTCTCACACATTTAAATTCATGCACACAAACTTCTGTTGCCAGGAGTGGTTGTTTGTGCTGTCAATTTTCCCACACATCAATGCGGATGACGTGCAAGGTGCGTACAATGAACACTGTTCTTTAAGAACACCCACCCACTGACTTCTTGGACATGCTGTAGTTGTCTGGGCATGTTCACAGGCTGTCCTCTGCTCAGTCCATGTTACCTTTGTGTACCTGACGACAATCAACAGCAGTACAATCTAAAACCTGTGTCAGATGAAATGTTAAAAGCAGAAAGCTGTTCAGTTAATATGTAATGTATGTTTAAATACACACATAACTGAATTAAGTGTAAAACCAAACGAGCACCTTGAGGTTCTACTTAAGGAAAGAACTAAGAATGACTGCTAGTTTCAGAAATTTGTCAAATGTAGTAGTTTATGGAAACCCATTCTAATATTTTATCGAGTTCTCCTATCCTGTTAAGACAGGGGTGTCAAACTCAAATACACAGTGGGCCAAAACTCAAAACTGGAACAAAGTTGCGGGCTAACGTTAATAATTATTCAAATATATTTATTCCTCCAGATATAAGAATGAATCTTTTCTTATGGACTCAAACACGTTTTGCTGAAAAACTGAATATGGAACAAGCAAAGCTTAATACTAAACAATATATATATTAGCTGTATAATACCAGTAGGCCAGCTCTGATAGTAATTTGGTGTGGCTTCGCGGGTCAAATGTAATTAGGCTGCAGGCCAGAGTTTGACGCCTATGTGTTAAGACATTTTATATAAATACTTCAGTTTTTAGCTTGCAGTCGCCTGTCAGAGAGAAAAGCAAAGAGAATGCTTGTATATCTCATGGGCTGCAGGCAGAAATGTATTATTACCACCTTTCTCTCCTCCAGAATTATTTCTTATTATTTATTTTGCCGATCAGGTTCTGACTGACATATTGTCTAATAATAAGGTGCAGCCTGTTGTGGAGCACCGCACAAACTTAAGATGTAGCTCTCCATGGCAGTCCCAGTTTCTCATGCGACCTCGTGGGAAAATTGCCTGCCCATGTTTGATGTCAGGTTTCAGTTAACGGACTCAGGCGCAGACCGGGACTCCTTACAGGATTTACAGATTTTATTTACACAACGACACCAGGTGATGCTATTTACAAAGTGCTGGAGGGAGGGGAGGGGGGTCCAGGGTTCCGGGGTATGTGAGGGATAAGACGGGAATCTGACTCCCTCCAAAGGCTCTCTCTCTTCACTCCCCACACTGGGGAAACACCATCCACTCACTCGTCCACGGGATGACAGGCAGGCTGGGAAAGGTCCGGGATAGATCTGTACACAGAGATTATAGTTAGAGGCGAACAGACGGAACGAACTCACAGATCCTTATTTTCAATCTACTGAGCGACTGACGCTGATAACTCAACGATCCAGCGACGAGTGACACAGTGCTGCTGTCTTAAATCGGCCTTGTGATTATCAGCTGGGACCATGACATTTGATATGAGAATCCCCTATTGTAACAGTATATCTGTGACATAAAATAACACAAAGCATTATAGATACCCTTTAATTTTCTATATAATTTTTTTGTGTAGTTACAGGAAAAAGTTAATATTGTCTGGAATGTGTGGAGAATGCTTGTATATCTCTGAACTGCTGTAAAAAATGTATTATTACCACCTTTGACTCCTGCAGAACTGTTTAGTGAGCAGAAATGTCTTGGTTTTCCTGCTTGTTAACAAACTTTTTTTTTTTTTTTTTGCTGACCAGGCTCTGACTGACATACTGTCTAATGTGGTGGAGGAAAACCAACGCCGGGTTTCTGAGCTCTGTCACAGCTGCATTCGCCTGCAGTGCCTTCGCTGCAGGTCAGAATTCATTCTTCAGGGAGGGGACGATGAAGAGGAAGCCGGTGAACGAACAACGAAGAGGAGAGGAGCTGTGATGCTATCAGAAGGTGTGCAGGAAAAGGACGGGGAGGAGCTGATAGAGGCACAGTGGGCCAGCAAAGGTGAGAGTGAGTTCCTGCAGCGTTCATCATCAACAGTTGATAAACAGACACAGGAAGAGGCACTCAGTAAAGTGAGTGTTATATGTATATAACACTCAAGGCAGATAAAATCAATATTATTCTTTCTTTAAGTATTTTTGCATGTTTTCTCTTTAAATCGACATCCATAAAGTTAAAATGTGCAGAGGAAAAAATGTACAAACAGCAAGAAGAGTTTAAGAAAAACCTTTTGATCTGTTTGCACTAGCCAGATGTTTGGAGCTGTTTTGAAATGGGGAAAAATGCACTTAAGGCACAAATCTTTTGTTAAAAAAAATACAACAAAAAAAAAATAGAAAACTGCCAAAGCAAGGTGATATCTGGCTTTAGTTTATAGCTGAATCTGTCATCGTCACATGTGAGAGCAGCCCACACACACATGTGCACAGACATGCACACTACAACACTCATTCTGATTCATCCATGAAACTGAGTCATCCCTGATGAATCATGGTCACTCTCACGAACTAAACTATCCTTAAATAGCCAAGTACTAGATGTTTCTAGATGAGGAGATTTTATTTATAAAGCACCTTTTGTATACAAAGAGAGATTAAATGTCTTGCACAGAGAAATAAATCGTTCCAAAAAAAGCACAGACGGGTCTATAAAGAGGTAAAACAATCTTGTGCTCATTTCCAGCTCCATATGTTTTTTCTTAGACTCTCCTAGAGTAGCTTTGCATGATTAACAAAATAACCCTTAGTTCTCTTTGAGCCCTAAGCTTTCTTTTTTTAGCCAGTGCTTTTCAAACTGTGGGTCAAGCAATAGTGGTGGGATACATAGCTACAGCACGTCGTTGGTGGAAGACCAGGGTCAAAATACACAATAAATTGAATGATAAAAATAAACGGTGAAGAGTTTGCTGCTGCTGTCTTGCTAACCTCAGGTTATTAAAGTTCAGCTGGGCTGGTTCTTTATTATTAATGAAAATGGGTGGTGAGTAAATTATAGGTTTACTTATTTTCACAGGCAAACAGGCACAAAGCACTGTGAACAAAAAGATGCCATTTTGGTCATAATAGCCAATAAAAAGATATAATAAAGGGCAGTTTAAACTAAAATGAGCAGTTTAAACATAAATAAATGATAATAATTCAATAATCCGGTGGTGGGTGTGAAGCTTTACTTTTTGGACTCTGATCTAGGGGATGGCCAAAATGTCTCAGAATCACTGCTTTAAGCCAACTTTCATATAAATTTCTATACCCTGCAAACAGAAGGTCTGTGAGTCGGGAGGAAACTAAGCCAAAAATGTCCACCATTTTTATCTTGTTTATCAAGATAAAAATGGTGAATAATGCAGTAAGATAATGAATAATGCTATAATAGTAAGAGGCAGATTTTTTTTAATGATTAATATATGTGGGTCTGCAGGTTTTGTGCTACCATAAAAACCAAAGCATAAATGACACAAGGTCACACATTGCGAGTACCAAATTCATTTGATTTCAGAGTACTTGCCAACTATCAGTTTCCCATGATTTCACAAGACAAAATGTTAGTTTTAGACAGCCTCTCTCGAAGCGTCAAACACGTTATCTCGTGGATTCCATAGCCAAGAGTTCCCACTTCAGCAGGATGCAGATAATAGTCATCATTCCAGCAGCCTCCTACCCGCAATCCAACCAAACCTGACATTAAGACCTGCACGGGCTTGTACAGACTGTGTTCAACAAATGTTTGGAGAGTTTTTTTGGAACCATACACCTTTTGTTAGTGTGCTTAGTCTGTGGTTCTGCTGACATTTTGGGCAACAAAAGATTTTTTCACATTGCACGTGTCTGAACGTAGACAGTTGTTTGCCTGTGGGTTACAGAATACACTCCTTGTAGATAAAATATAATCTCCTTTGACCTGAAACATATCCATGCATGTTTTCTGTCACTCTCCTCTGTTGTTTTCAGATTTTTTTTTAAACATCCTGTTATTCTTGAGTACAAAACCTAAGTTCAAACAGGTTTATTATACAACCCTTGTCTTTTTGTATCTTGACATGAAAAATATGTAACAACATATCTTGATTAAAAAACAATACATCTTGATTTCCATACAGTTGTTACAGTAACTTTGTTAAACTGGACCTATTTCTATCTCTTGGATATTACAAGAGAAGCTCTGCATGAGTCACAGGTTAGAAAAGTCGTATCTTTTACCGCGTCTTGGTGTAGCTACTCCATTCATCTACTGAATGAAGAAAGGCCTTTTAGTTCCTTTCTCTTCAAGGCCACCCTCCCATTAAGCCTACTCTTTTTCTCAAATTTGCTGCCCCTCGCAAACAGAAGGTTTGAACAGCAGGTTGCCGGGGCTTCTTTAGCCTGTTTTGGAGAGCCTCACCAATAAGCTTATATAGAGGTACAGCCTGTTGTGGAGGGCCTCACCAGTAATCTTTAAAAGAAGTGCAGCCTATTGTGGAGGGGTACACCAAGAAATGTAAGAATAGGTGTGGCCTGTTTTGGAGGCTCACACCATTAATCTTATAAAGATGTGCCGCTATCTGCAACAGTCCCAGTTTCTCATGATCCAGATATACTGACCTCATTATTTGAATATTTTTTTAGCAACGTTTAATATGAGATTGCATCATTGTAATAGTGTTTTTATGACATAAAATAAGGAAAAACCTTACAGGTCCCCTTTACTGTATACTTTTTGTGTGTATTTACAGGAAAAAGTCAGATTTGTCCAGAATGTGGCAGTGACCATGTTGTCCAAGTGGCTGTTCAAACGTCTCCCTACAGCAGTACACCCATCCAGCGTTCATTCAGGACCGACAGTGACGATGACCATCGGGACATAACTGTGAGCATGCAAAGTGCTAATAAGGTATTTCCCATATGTTAAATTATTCACTGTCTTTTGCCATGTCTCCTGCGGTAATTGATTTTCAGAATTGTTAATGTTTTCTTTGTTCTACATCAGGATGATTACACAGATGCTAGTAGCAGCAGCAGTCCCATCCCAGAAGCTGTTACCGCAGCAGAAGAGTCCATGTTTGTCACTGCCCAAGGAAGCTCTTTCTTCATTGGAGATAGTCCAAGTCAGACCAGTCGCCTTTCCTGCAACTCCGTGTGCCAAAGTAGAGAGGACCTAGCAGGCAGCTACCACTACACCACTACTGGTGCTACACCACCTCAAGTGCAAGCACAGCCTGCAGAAAGGTCCACCCCTAATGGTGAGTCTGCCCTTTGAAGACAATGCAAGTAATGAGGGTCCAGGTTCATACATTAAATCTGCGTCTATGTCGTTTGAGCTGTTCAGCCAGTAGATTTCAACCCAGGACAGGACTTACTGTGACAGAAAGACAATACTAACCTGACATTTAACTACATACACAAAATGGAAATACACTAAGGTCTTAAAATAGGAATTTTAACAAAACATTTAGAACAAATAAAATAAATTCAATACAACAATAATATACATTCAGACTACTAATGAAAGTTGCATGTAAGTAGTAGGTTTTCACTTGAGTAGGGTTCAGCAGATTGCATCAACACTAATTTTTTTTAACCATATGGATTTAAATTTAGGAACCAGTTCATGTGTTTTTCTCTTCAGATCAAACTGTCTTAGCCTCCCTTCCTCCTCCTCACTTTCAAACATCATATAAACACAAAAATAACTAAAGCATAAAATTAAATGTTCAGGCCTTTGTTTTCTCTTTGTTTTTTGTTTTCTTTGGCTCATGGCACAATATTTGGATACATGTTACACTGTGACATTTGTATATGCTCACATGTTATTGTTTATTACAGTACCCTAACTACTGGTTTCGGTGTGTACTGTACTTCACAATGGCCATTTGAATTGTGTGGTCTGTAATGGGATGATTAAAGGGAATCATTTATTACACCCACATACAGGTAAAAAAAAAAAAAAAAAAAGACAGATTGAGTGACAGAATCACTTTAGGACCACACATGTGGCACACTAATTAAAGTGGCCTTGTGGATTTTGCTGTGTGGGGAAGGTAAGAGGAGCTGAGAATTAGATATAATCAGATACTACAACGAGACGTTCCCTATAGCCTGACATTCACAGTCATCTAGACCTCCAAAGCAAAGCTGATTGGATAAATTATCTGTCAACAGGGTATCCTGGAAGATTAAATAAGCAATTGGTGTTGTTGTTGTTTTTATGATTAGTTCATTGGGTGCATAGATAAAACTGTAGTCATAAAATGTGTATATATAATGAATTCACGTATGTTTTTTTTAAAGATATTCATGGACTTTAAGATGTATTCTTTATTTCTTTATTGTATCACAAACTCATGTGATTTAGGATTTTATAAATGTCTGTTATTTATGTCAGGGGGGCTTTTAGACAGTCTCTGTTTGTGGATGAACAACTTCATTAACTTTGTACTTACTAATATTTAAATGTTTGCTATCACCTGGCCATGGACTACGACCAGGTGGTGGTTTATTGAGAGTCACACCCAAATGTGGAAAGGCTGAGGGTGGCCACAGGCTAAAAGGCTTCTCCGTTTCCTCTTACAATCTTTCCTCTTATAAGATTTGTAAATGTGAATGCCGAAGTTCTTATTAATACTTTGGATTTAAGTGGTTTAGCACCCATTAGACTGTTTAATCATTTTGAATTGAGCATGCTGTTGTTTCTTTTGTCTAGCTGTTAGCTTGTTACCTTTATTACGATAAAGGGCGATTGTGGCTCTAGAGTTCGTCTTGTAATCGGTAGGTTGCCGGTTCGAGCCCCGGCTCCGACAGTCTCGGTCGTTGTGTCCTTGGGCAAGATACTTCACCCGTTACCTACTGGTGGTAGTCAGAGGGCCTGGTGGCGCCAGTGTCCGGCAGCCTCGCCTCTGTCAGTGCGCCCCAGCTGTGGCTACAATGTAGCTTGCCATCACCAGTGTGTGAATGTGTGTGTGAGTGGGTGGATGACTGAATGTAGTGTAAAGTGCTTTGGGGTCCATAGGGAAAGCGCTATACAAATACAGGACGTTTACCGTTTACTTTTTGGAGCAACTCTGCAGTGACAAAAGGCAGGAAGACAGAATAACTGTTGTACCCTCGACTGAACTGTTTCCTTATTCTCTTTTTTCTTTTCGTTTTTCTTTTGTTGTGGCAGCGGGCACAATGCACAGCAGATGTTACACTGTGGCTTTTGTATACACTGCTATGAAAAAGTATTTGTCCCCTTCCTTATTTAGCAATTTTTTGGATATTTGTCATGTTTCCGATCATTAAACAAGTTTTAATTCTTGACAAAGATTACCCAAGTAAATAAAAAACCTTAAACTTAGAATTTATTTGATCTGAAACATATAAGCGTCACATGCAAAAAACTAAGAAATCAAAAAGGGGGCAAAGGCTTTTTCACAGCACTGTATCTTAGGCTTGTAGAGCATTTTATAGTCACTATTCCAACACTCTGTTGTCGTAAAAGAGAAATGAAGAGCTTAGTAATAAAAGCATCACTTCACCTCAAATGTCAACTCTTCTTATCAGTTAACTGCAGGCACAGTGCACATCTTTGGATGGATGAGCGAGCGCTTGTCATAAAGAGTAGTGGTTGAACTCTTTCGAGTCATGCTTTAAACCTTTCGGCTGTTAGCCGGTAGTATAGTTTTAAAAACAATACAGCTAAACATGCACCTTTTAACCGCACCCAAGTGAAATTCTGACATGCATACCCAACATACACATACATGCATTTTTACATCTAAAATAACTTTGTTGGCAGCACTGTTTATTGAAGAACAAGCCAAACAGCAGTAAAATATAAGTGGAGTTTTATTGCTTCAAACTCAAATTCTGCACTTCGCGTGGTCATTGTAAAACACATCAGCAGTGGCATGTGGTTTAAACTGTTTACATCGGCTTTACTGCCTTTGCTAAAGACAGATGTAAGTCCTAATTGAAAGTGAGCGCAGACTGAGAAATATTTATGAATATTGTGTGGCACAGAAATCCTCTGAGCTGCTCTGTATCTCTGTGACAGCATCTGACTCCCCCCCCCCCCACACACACACACACACATCTGGCTGCCATTTTTAGATGAACCACATGGTAAATGTGCAACAAGACAGATTGGAGTCATTGCTGGAAGTGATGGGAGAGGAATGAAAGCCTCAGAGAGGGAAGGCCGAGTCGTAATGATAGCTTTCTGTATCTTTTTTCCTCTGTGTTTTTTCCAATTGTGAGATTGCAGTTGCAGAGCCATGTAATCTGTCCTTCTGAAATGGCAGTTTTGTTCTGGAGAACTCATCCCAAAACACTGACACACATTGAATATGGGGTTTGTTTGGGTTTTTTTTTTTAGCGACACAGTGCATCCATTGTTCCAGAGCACCTCTTCAACCGGTCTCTAAAGACTCGTCAACCTGTGCGTATGCTTGTGTGTGCATGCACCTCTCCCCATTTAAAAGCAGTTATCTGAAAGTTCAAAGGCTGTTTTAATCAGATCTCTGTTTGCACTCTTCTCAAATCAAAGGCCTCAGCTTTGGTCTCTGCAGATCCGTGCCCTGTTGTTTTTGATCAGCTACAACCATCCATCACAGTTCTAATAACTTCTGTTGCTGTTCTTTGGTGGATTTATTGCTCTTAAATGCCTTTCTGCATGAGGGCTGTTGGCCAGCGCTGCAGTCTGCTACAGTAAACTCTGAATATGGTTTCATAAAAACCAAGAAATACTGAATGCATGGCTTCCCAGTGTTTCCAGGAAGCTACGCTATAACGATATTAATGTAGAATCATCTGAAAGCATAAATACAAAGCTGATTTTATTTACTTTGTAACTTATCATGACTTAGTTGTTTTTTGTCATATATATTTTTTAGATGATTTGGATCTTCTGTCTGAGGATTACGAGGTGGTGGACCATCGGCTCAAGCTTTTCCTGGATGTAGAAGTCTTTGAGGAAGAAGAAGAACTTCATTCTTTCCTTAAGGTTTGTGAGCCTCACACAGAGGGGACAAAGCTTAGAGCTTAAAAACCAAAGAAAAAAATGTATTATTGTATGGTTTCATAATTCACAGTAAAGAGAAGATTGAGAAAATATGTTTTCAGGGTCTTTAAATCTTTACTGGCATTAGTGTAATTCAGGAAACACTATTGTTTCCAGACTCTGTGTTAAAGCACAAGTTTGCCGGCAATGGCAGCCTATGACTGATCGCTCAATTTTGGCAGTGCAGCGTTTTTATATGTCGGTGTTATTGTTTCTTTTGTGACTGTGGTTTTAAAGGGAAAAAAACCCAAAAAACTTTAGATTATCTCCCCAGTGGGGTGAAAAAAATTCCAACTTAATAGCTGGTGACAACTTTAAGACCTATTACCCTTCATCTGCGGTTTCATCTCAGTCAGCCAAGACGAACTCTGACAGTAAATCTCCCAGGATCCCATTGAAGCCCCACTCCTCCTCTTCTTCTTCTTCTTCTTCTTCTTCTTCTTCTTCTTCTTCTTCTTCTTCTTCTTCTTCTTCTTCTTCTTCTTCTTCTTCTTCTTCTTCTTCTTCTTCTTCTTCTTCTTCTTCTTCTTCTTCTTCTTCTTCTTCTTCTTCTTCTTCCTCTTCTTTGGCTCCTTTGTGTAGCTTGTGCACTGCTGTCGTCATTAAATGTTGTTTGAGACTTCTTCGAATCACCAGGCTGTTGCTTGTCTCTATGAGACACTTGTACAAAGAGCAAAAAGGACCAAGCAGCTGGAAACAGGAAGTCACACACCATTCATCTTGGTTATGTTTATTTACCCAGTGACAGGGGCTGCTCCATTTTTCACTTGTTCTCTTACTTCTTGCGTTATATTGGAGGAAATGATACAAGAAAACTTACAGAGCTTGGTTTCATCTGATAATGTGGTTGTTTAATAGTTTATTGTTGACTTTATGGTGCTCATTACAATGTTGTAAAAGAGTTTATCAGCACAGGAGAGCCTCTCTGTTCTTCTGCTAAGACGGTCAGTGTTTTCCAGCTTTTTGTCATTTACCCCCTTCTGTTTGCTTGTTTTTCTCTGGACTTTCAGATGTCAGCTGTCAAATTTGGAGAACCTGGGGAGATTCACTCGCTGCTGGTTGTCTCAAATCAACGTATTTATTTCCTGGAAATGACATCAGATTTGCAGTAAGTAGAGCAATTTTGTTCACACAAAGCTGATTAAGCCAGTCTTTCCCAAGTAAATCTCTGTGTTTCCCAGCATAATGGAGTTTTGTAGCATCCTTTACCCACATGTGTTTCACTTCAGCCAGTAGTGATTAGTTTGGTAGCGGTGAAGAGGGGACGAACTGTAGTGACAGAATTGGGGACAAGAGTTTCTAAAGCTCCAGATAAATCACAAAGTTTTTGTTCAAACAAAAAACAACACTACAGAGAAAGCAAACATGAATGACCGTCAGTGCCGTCTTGGAACCCATCAACTACTCTGCTTCTGATGCAAAAAGCATCTTAAAAAGCTAACAAAACATTAAATCATCATCAGATGATTGGCAATCATTTCAAGATTGTATTTCAGTAACTGTAGTCTTACCTTTCCTTCTGCAACCGAAGCTTGCTCCAGTATGATTGGTCAGTAGAGTCAGATCATAGACAAATTTTAATATAATATAAATATAACTTGAGTAAATACAAAATGCACTTTGTAAATGATGATTTCATTTAAGGGAAAAAAGCTATTTAGACCTGGGGGGGAATCAAGAGTTTGCAATAACTGGCACGTCACTGTGGGGGAATTTTGGCCCTCTCTTCTTTGCAGAATTGTTTCAATTCAGCCACATTGGACATGCTGTTTAAGGTCAATGCCAAAGCATCTTAAGTTCAGGATTTGAATCCAGACTTGATTAGGCCACCCTAAAATCCTCATTTTGGGATTTTTAAAAAAAAAATTTTTGAGTCATTCAGAGGTGCTTCAGGAACTGAACTGATAGTCATCCTCTTTCAGGATTCTCCTTACTTGAGCAAAGCAGCCCCAGATCGTCACACTACCACCACCATGTTTGACTGGACTGTTGCTATGATGTCCATTTTACGAAATGCTGTTAGTTTTATGTCAGATGTAACGGGACTCAGACCTTCCAAAAAGTGCAGCTTTTGTCTCATGAGTCCACAGGATATTTTCCAAAAGTCTTGGGAATCATCAAGATGTTTTTGGTAAATGTGAGACGTTGTCTTTGTGATCTTTTTGGTCAGCAGTGGTTTTCTCCTTGAACTCTCCCATGGATGCCATTTTTACCCAGTATTTGTCTTATTGTTGAATCATGAACTCTGACCTTAACAAGTGAGGCCTGCAGTTCTTTAGATGTTGTTCTGGTTCTTTGGTGACCTCCTGGATGAGTCGTTGATGTGCTGTTGGGGGCTGGTGACTCCTGGTACGGTTCACGCCTGTTCCAAGTTTTCTCCTTTTGTGTATAATGGTTCTCACTCACTGGAGTCTCAAAGCCTTGTAAATGGCTTTGTAAAAACTGAAAGATGTCAGTAACTTTGTTTCTCAGCTCTTTCTTTAGATTGTGGCATCACGTGTTGGTTCTGAAATCATTTCACCTACTTCACTTAACAGACAGGCTCTATTTAAGTGATTTATTGATTCAACAGGTCTGTCAGTAATCGGACCTGAGATTGGGGAGTGAAACTGAACTCAGCTTTCTAAAAATGTGGTGAATCCCACTTTATTCGTGATTTTACAATGCAAGGCAATTACTTGTAACACAGAGCGAGGTAGGTTTGGATAACTCTTTTCCTTTAATGAATGAAACTGTCAGTTACCAACTGCATTTAGTACTTATTTGGATTATTGTTGTCTAATATTATAATTTGCTTGGTAAGCAGCAATAAATCAGGACGGGGCAAGTACATTTTCAAGACACTGTATGATGCATATTTGTTTGCTTTCTTACATTCATTGTATCTTGTTTGAACTGTGATGGCAATACTATGAGTTTTGCAGTTTTATTTTAGTACTTTATGTAGACCTTAATGACAAAAACGATCTCAGCGCTTTTTCTAGCTTTGTGGTATCTCCAGTGCCTGGGTGATTGATTTACGTTGAATCAAGTGTGAAGACTTTCCCCAAGAGCAGGGGTATGCCGACCATAAAACCGAAACAGATAAAAAGATGATTAAATCAAAGCCACTTAAGGACAAGTTTAAGCAGCGTCCTCAAAGCTGACTTTTCCATGCAACCACGTGGCAGATAACAATTATGTGTTGTGATGGTGGTGAAAAACTCAGCACCCTCTGATTAGGATCTGGTTAATATTGCACAACCTGCCCAGCAGAATAACCTGTTTCTAGGTCACATCTTGAAAACACATTGATCTCAAAGCGTCTGCAGTCCCTGGGCTCTTTTCTGTTTTTCTCCCCTCTGTGAGAAATTTGTTGGCCATAATAGGTCGACTTCCCTCACACATCAGCTTTTCCTCTGATGCTCTTCCAAGGTGACGTCAAAAGTTGCTATGTACTGCATGTTGCAGGTGCTGAATTCTCTTGTTCTTGGCACTGTCTCGGAAACCAGACTGTTAATATGGATTTGACCCGGTGTCCTAAGTCCTGAAAAATGAGGCATTACATAAGTTACTGATGTGATTTGTACTAACAAAACTCTGACTTTTACAAACGGATTACAAGTGTCAGACATCACGTAAACTGTTTAATCGAGGTCAGCGAGGCAGGACATTTTCTTTACCTCCTGATGCCTCATGTTGTTTCCTCCCAGCAGAGGCCAGCTCACCAATTGGCTGCAGAAAAGGGACAGCTACCCAATCATGGAGCTGAGATACCTGGAGGTGGGGCTGGGCTCTCAGAGCATCCACATGGAGTTTGAAGATGTGGGCGTGGCCTACACGCTACTCGTGAGGGACAGCGTGCGGTGCAAACGCTTCTTTGGCCGTTTAACAGGTAAAAAAGAAACCCCACAGAATAAAAGGAAACTGTATGGAAGTTTTTATTTTGTTAATATAGTCAGAAAGACAATGTGACTGTCCCGTTCTCGCTGTGTTTACTGGTTACACTGGGTTCAGGATTAACCTCAGGGCACAGTGAGGGAAGATTAAACACAGTTAACCTAATTTTAAAAGTTGGAGGGCTGTGTTACGTCCCTGAGGCAGACATTTGAACAACATGTTCCCTGTCACAGACCCACTCGCCGCCACAAAGTAATACTATACCATATGTGTGCTTTGTGACGCAAATTTCTACCCGTCCCCCTCAGTATTGGGTTCCCACAGACTGAGCACATCACCACACCAACTTGTCTGACTGAGAGGACCAGAGGCTGAGAGGAAAACCTTTTATTATACAGGGACTTCTTCCTGGGCTTTGGAATGTCTGGAGAAATATGGAAAATCAATTTGACAGTTACCAGCCCCTAAACATTTGGAGAAAAACAGAAAAACATTTTGGCATGTGTGGAATAGGATCGACGCTTAGTTTTAGCACATGTAACGTTTTGATATTGAACCCATGCGAACAAAAATTACAATTAAAACAGCACAGAGAGGGATGGTCCCTGATGTTTGTACAGATCAAGCCTGATGGATGTGGGAAAAAAAGCACGAGATGTGTTTTGTATATGGACTTTTTAAGGATCTTGCTCAGTTTATTTACTTGTTTTGATTTCTGTTCACGTAGAAGTCTTAACTGAACAACAACCTGGGACAGGATACAGTTAGCATAGCAAAGCTACCTCCTAATTCAGACCAAGCTAATGGCTCAGTCACAAGTAAAAGTAGGACAGCATTCTCCTTACAACTACAAACAAAACCGATGGCTGCCTTTTAATTGTGTTGAATTTTTTCACATTCTGTGACCGATTACCACGTGTGGTGACTAAATGGTTACACAGAGCTGGAGGGTATTCAACACTGACGACCACTTTTGTTAACTGCAATCACTCTCAAAGAGATTGTTCAAGTTCAAATAATTGGTGTGGAGTTTATAAATACAGACAGATTGCCAACATGTTGCAATCAATCTGAATGAGTCTTTGTCAATGAGCACAACTCAACTGGCTGCCAGCTGGTTGACACGGTTATAGGCGCTGCTTTGTTGAAGCTGCAAAGCTGTCCCACCATCTTGAATATAGTGGCCAAGATGGACATCACCGTTCTACATAATCTACCGCATGTCTGTGGCTAGAGACCGGTCAAATATGTGGCACGCGTTTCCTTCTCACCTCAAGCCTCATTTCTTGAACTGAATTCAGGGCTCTAACACATAAACATGCATAAATATGCTCATTGTTAGCCTGCCTAATGTTAGGCTGGAGTGTCTGTCGAGTATCGAGTTTATTCACTAAGTGTCCAAGTCCAATAATGTTAGATCCAAAAATAAAGTTTCATTAACAGCAGCTAACATAGGCCTATAGCAGCTCACAGGGGCAAAAACACTGGCATTTACTGACAGAAAAGTCCATGATATCCTCAAGATGTCACCTCAGTATTGCTATCATCAGAGAGAAGTGAGTTTTGCTGACCTATTTACTTATATTGGACTGTATCCTTCAAACATTGCAACATAATTTTGAGGCTACAAGTGTAATTATTTCAGATCATATCAAATCTTTTTACATATTGTTTTAAGAGGAAGGGGTAATCTGTTTTTATAAATGCTCTATTTTTCCTTTTCAAAGGAATGTTTAAAAAGGCAAAAACCTTTAAAAAAATTGACATTTTGCTCGCATCGCTTATAGAAAGGGTCTGAAACAACTGCCAATTATCAAAAGTGGGCAGATTTTCCCTTTTGCAAGTAATTCTCTGAAGGCTTCCTGCCACAGTAGTGGGTATATATTTTAGCCAAAATAGTCCTGAATTTCTGCTGAGAGTCGCTACCACAATTTGGTTTCATTTACCAACGCGCTTTTGTAAGAGTTGCATTTAGTGGTTGGTCATTATATTAAAATAATTTATCTTCAATTTTCACTCTGGTTTCATCTTTCAGTAAAAAATACAACAACAAAAAAACAGAAGAAACATTTCAATGTAATGTACTGAAACAAAAAGGCAGTTCATTATCTAAATATGTTTGTATGACGAATGTTTCCAAAGCTAAATTCGAGCCTCACTCACATATATGAGAGTATTTATGAACTTATTTGATCCTCTCACTGACCAGGATCAAGGAACATTTTAGGCATCCCACTTGCTTCTTTCTTCTCCCTCTTCCTTGAAGTTTTGTCTCTCCACTAACAGCATTTTCTTTTTAAGTCCATAAACCGCTCATTTACTGCGTTGTATTCTTTGTGGGTGAAAATAATTCCAGATTGCTTTCAGCAAGACCAGAATGTCTCCAAAACAAAGCAGACGGAGTAGAGAAAAAAAACCAACAACCCACAAATAAGATCTTTTTGTATCCTTCCAGGTGCTCAAAAGACAAATGAATCCCGATGTTTCTCATTGCTTTAGACACCTACATGTGAATTATACGAAGGCTGTACTTATTTCTGTCCTGAAAACAAAGTGGCTAATATGACAAACTCTCTGATGCCACTGCCAAATTAACCCCGAAAACAGCTGTTGCAATATTTTGTCAGGAGAAATACGGAAAAGCTTAACCATAACAAAGTCTGACTGTTGTCCAAGCTGGCTCCTTTCATGTGGACAAAGTTTTTTCGAAACCACAACTGGAATGACGATGGACTCGCTGCCTGGAAGACAGAGGAAGGATGTGGTTATAACAGGGACAGTTTTCTGGAGCTTAGAGCTTCTTTCTCCAACCTAGTCTGACACAACTTTATTGAAACAGGAGAGATAACACAAGACCTCTGGAATCTACGGCCCAGTGTTTTTTGGGGTGTTTTTTTTGGGTGGGGGGGTCTGCCAGGTCTTTTCTCACGCTTGAAGGACTCTATTAATGTTCACTGTTGCAATCAAACCGTGTTGTAGAAGATTTGGTGCGAGTTGTCGTATCAACAGAGAGAGATGTTGCTTTGGAAACTGGAATTAGAAAATCAAATCTTTACCCATTTCCTGTCCCGAGTGTCTAACGTATCAGACGGTGGTTTGGTATTTGATATCATGTGAAAATGATCAGGGGTGTTGTTGTTGGAAGCAGCCACACAGCAATATTGACACAGAGCAGAGCTCTAGTGAAAGTCTGTTTGTTTCAGATTTGGTTCTTAACACGCTCTGCTTGTCACCTTTACTTACTCCTGATTGCGGCCTTGGATGGCACCTTGCTAAACTGTCCACGTTAACACGTTATTTAATCTCGTTGTTAGTCTTAACGCTCACTGCTTCCCCTCAGACATGCTAAACACTGCCAGGAGTGTGGGGAAACTTTGACCCGGGGCCAGTGCAGATTTTCGTGAAAGCAACTGAGCCATCTGTCAGTTTTGTCCAAAATATTTTGAAACTTTTTTTAAGGAAATTATTAAAATAAATGAATACGAATAAAACTATGCACAGTCTTGAAAAACATCAGACACGTGACACAAAGCGGGGCAAGAACCTTACCTTTTTTATCCAAAGGCAACGGAGTTTGATAAACCACAAGATTTTAAACAATTCGACAATTAGATTTAATGACTAAATATGATTTTTCTTTTCTTATTTCTTTTTTTTATTTTTGTTTAAGAAATGAAAATGGGTTCTCGTGCAAAGTGGTAACCACTAACTTTTGGATTTAAAAAAAAAGGTAGTGGTTACAAATATATGAGAACAAAAAATAAAATGCTGATCTAATTTTGTGGCACTTAATCTTGAGAGGTGAATTATGTGTTTATAAGCACTGATTAGTTCAAAATGATTGTTTAACATTGAAATTTATCAGGAATGTAAAAACTGTGTGTGTGGCCAGTGTCACGACTGGTTTCTGAACCCTAAATCTTTCTTCATGCTTACTGAAATGTCAGTATGAATAAACATTTCATTACATCAAACATTATAGATTGATACACACCTTTTAGAAGCTGGTGTATATTTTTAGAATCATTTTATTAAATGTCAACAATGTTTTTGTTGAAATTAAGGAACCAAACTGTCGATGAACTTTTGGGGATATGGTGTCATTTTGTAACATAGATGAAAATTAGATAAGACTTTTTGTTTTCTGATTTTCACATTTTTAATAAAGGAAAGCATGTTTTGCCCTCATTTTATGTTCCTTCGGCTGTAACTGAGCCTTGTCCTCTTTCTTTCCGTCTCCTCCTCAGTGTCTCTTTAAATCTTTGAAATCTCATCTATTCAAACTTGACCCCAGTTATCATTTCTTCCCTTTGTTGTAGTCACACTCAATGATACGCCACAATTCACAACTGTTGGCATGACCCGGCAGATTGTGTTCCCAGCATTTTCTCAACCACTGATTCAATGGTGCTGATATTTAACACCTGCACCTTATGACAGTTACCAGAAGAAGTTTCGGCTTGGGTTCCACTTTTGTCTTTAGACTTCTTTCCATGAAAGTTTGGGTGTGACATTTCTAGGATAGTACACGTTTACAAGTTTAGAAGTAATATTTGTATCCTTTCACCTGATTGCTTTCTCCTGTTAAATGTTCCTAAACCCCCAAATCTGTCAACTTCATCTAAAATGCCTCAGGGAAGTGAGAACAGAGGAGTGCTACCCTCTTAGCTGATTCAACAAGCTGTAAACCAGCCAGCTGTAAACTGCTGAAATGGTCACATGTCATGTTCAGAAGGAATCTAAGAAATTTTAAGTAATTTTCAGCGACTAATAGATCTTAATAGATCTTAATAGACTAATAGATCTTTGATTGGGAAGGTTGAGGTTTCAGACTCTTAATCTTCATTCAACCTTCAT
Source organism: Haplochromis burtoni (assembly GCF_018398535.1). Taxonomy (NCBI): domain Eukaryota; kingdom Metazoa; phylum Chordata; class Actinopteri; order Cichliformes; family Cichlidae; genus Haplochromis; species Haplochromis burtoni. The sequence goes on from NW_024583037.1 coordinate 164,927, forward strand.
TACATTTTTTGAGTATTGGAACCATTTTTGAATTTTTGGTGGTTGGATATTTCTTAATGTGCTAAGTGGAACATGTCAGACAAATGACAAATACACCTCCTGAAACTTAAGATAACCAAATGAAGCAACTACCAGTGCGAACAAAGGATACTGTCAATATTGACCTATCAATAAATTAGAGGATTATCTAGGCAACGGGGGCCTGGATTGTCCATTAATGATGAACTCTGCGATACATCGATGGACACTGAGTGGCACGCTTTATATGTGGAAGTTTCATCTCAGAAATTCTGTGGTTTCTTTTCGAATACTAGAGCTCTTCCACCTCTGGAATTCTTTTGCAAATGTCACCTAAAATGACCCTAATGCATCATATCCCACAATGAAAATTGACATCTTAAAAATTTCCACAAATATAAACCCAAATCTTAACAGATTACATATTCAGAATGCTGAAAAAACCTCAGTTTGTACTTTTGTTGGTCAGTCACAGAGGGAGCACACAAATGGCCGCCCCTCCCTGACCCTGGTTCTGCCGTAGGTTTCTTCCTGGTAAAGAGGAGTTTCTCCTTCACACTGTCGCAAAGTGCTTCCTCGCAAGGTTCATCTGATTGTTGGGGGTTTTCTCTGTTTTGTAGGGTCTTTACTTCCCAAGATAAAGCACCTTGAGGTGACTGTTGTTGTTTGTTTCTATTTAAATACATTTGAAATGAAGTGAAACTGAATGCTAAAAACAATGAAATGACTGCGGCCACTCTTGATGCTTCTCATGCAATTTTTTTGTAATCTTTGGTGTTTTTTCATGCTTCTCCCATTCATGGTGAACTCCCTTTCATCCGTTCTTTTCATCCTGTTGCCTTCCAACCAATAAGCATGTACCCATGCACAGCATCATCGATACTAAGCTACATGCTTTGGGGGTTTTTTTGGAACACTGCATATAACCACATTTGCGTAGGTTGCATACCCCTCTGCCTAAGCTCTGCATATTCAAATACCTGAACAAATGCAGAACTATTGAAAGGTTTTAACTTTCCCACAGAAAGATGATATTTGGCAACCTGCCCCTGTACACTTAATGACAAGTTTTAACACCTCAGTATATATCAATAAACACGTGGTTTGATGACTGTTGGAATAGCATGTGGACTTATCCAAGGATGGCTGCATAGGCAGAGACCACCCTCACTATCTTCTCAGGCACACCCAGTAATTCTGTTCTATGAGGAGGTCTGAAATACGACAGAAACAACTGTTCATAAAAGAGCTTCAAGGGTTACTCTTAGGAGGCTTTCGGGGGCTAAAGAGTTAAAGGGAGAAGTGCTAAAATGGCTTGTTTCAGGTAGGATGAACTGAGGGAGCTCACCAAGATGCAGCATAAAATAATTAACAGTGCAAGCCAACTCTAGTAAAAACCTGGGTGAGAGGGAATATTCACGGGTAATTCTTTCACCACTACTAATTGTTTTCTTGCCGTTTCTTCAGGAATTGTGCGTGAGATGGCTCACAAATCAGAGAGCAAGCTGAAGTCGATCTCCACCACAAGGCTCACCCCTGAGCACCATCTCTGGTACGCACCCACACTGCATCTGCACGCCTACTTTTGCTGAGGGAGGACCCGCTGGATGCAGTGAGAAAACAGCAGGCGTCTTTGATTTTATTTGCGTAGATGCTGAAAGATGTGGTCTGAATAGTGTTGTGCACATTTGTATGTGGTTGGGCCGTGTAGGTTAAAGGGAGTTACGGCAGTAGAAGTTCTAACGCTGCACATTTCTGACACATCTTTAGTTGATTACAATCAGCTTTTTTTAGACTCCATTTTGTAAAATGGCTCCACTAAATTAGCTGGTAAACCACATCTTAATTTGTAACATGTGTTTTGCTCTGCAAGTCCTAGAGCATGCATGTCCCCCGTGTAGTTTGTTAACAGTGCCAGTAGTGTTTCTGCACCTTTATTTGTATGTTTTCCTTTCTCACTCAGAAGATAGAAGCTTTTCCTGGGTGCTCACTGAAAAGGAATGTGGTTTAGCTCATGAAAGTATGATTTCAGGGAAGAAACATGCAAAACAAAAAAAACCCTCCCATAAACCTGCAAAAAAAAACAAACGTGCTGTGAATAATCCAACTTTTCAATCATACACACAAACTGTGTAAGTATATGAGGCAGTTTAGACATCCTGGAAGAATTTTTTTTTTCCAAGTTAGAGAACATAAATAAATACTTTCTTTTCTCTTTAGCTTAAAAAAATACATTGACAGTGACAGAAACCAAGCCTGTTAAGTGCCTGTTAAGTAGATTAGCAAATTCATTCAGGTGCCAACACAATAAGGCCTTAAATCTCCCAATTTGTCATTTTTCCTCCAGGCTTCACAACACAAAATCAAAAAATACAAACAAACCTTCATGTGTTCTGAGGCAGCAAACCACAGTCTCACTTCCAGTGTTTGCACAACACTACTCCTGTCAGCTGTCATTATGTTAATTATCCCCTTTGCTTCAGAGTCACTGTGAACTTTACGCTGGGATGTTGAAGCCCTTCAATCTCACACCTATCAGCCACAAGGCTCCAAACCGCCCTGTTATTTTATACAAATCGGTGTTTATGCCATTGTATCTTTAACTGAAGGAGATTTTTGTTTGTGTTTGTATGTCATGTTAACACTGGACTTTGTCTGATCTGTCAGGCCTTTAGTGTGCGAAGACATCCAGGCAGATGTGGAGGATGGACAGCTGCAGTTCTTCTATGTTCTGGCTTTTGTCCTACAAGGTGACACATCCACTTGTTCATAAGTTTGTTTTTTTTTGCTGACTTGAGTTTTTATTACTCTATTTTTCTGTTTGTTTCTTTTTATCTCACAGAGTTTGCTTCCGTTCTAGAATTCTATCAGTTATCACTAGATAACTAGGTACCTTGCTAGTACCTAGTTAGACCCTCCTTTATCTTCAGCGCTGCTTTAACTCATCATGGCATAGATTCAACAAGCTGGAAAATTCCTCAGAGATTTTGGCCCATATTGACATGATAGCTTTAGACAGTTTGATTTGATTAGATTTGATTTTGATATACCTTTATTAGTCCCACAAGGGGAAATTTCATAATTTCATAAGGCTGCCGACCTATTGCACGCAATGGCGGCGCCATCTTACCCTCCGACCATACATACATGACACAAAACATCACATGGGGAAGACAGGTCAGAGAGGTCTAACAATGGAAAATGCACCACACGAGGAAAGATGAGGAGAAAAAAATAACTCCGTGTGTGCGTGTCCAGAGTTCAGCTGAGACAGTGTCCTTCGCCCTGCTAGGCTAAGTAAACAGTCTTCCAGCCAACCCAGCTGGCCTTGCATGGAATGGGAAGGAACAGTCTAAACACAGTCGTTATCAGGGTGTTTTTTGATCGGCTCCAGCCTTGCGACCGCAGCTGGCACCAAGAGGGTATCCGCATGAAGTGATGGTGCTTTTTACTTTAGTGCGAACAGGTTATATGAATTTCTAAGCTGCTCTAACAGTCCAACACTGGTCTCTCAATCTTCCGTTGGAGAGCCGTGAGCTTTCTATGATATTATCCAAACTTACGTTCCGTGATGTTGTCATTCTTTTTGCTCAAAGAGCAGGTCCTGAGAACTCACGACCGCAATGCACTTCCCCAAGATTTGATCCAATTTGCGCTCAAAGGTGTTATTCGAGCTAGCCCCTCCAGATGTAATCCAGTTTTTCACTCAGAGATCTTGTTCTGAGTATTCACAGCAGCCGTGCGTTCTCCAAGATCTTCTCCATGCTGCACTCAATGAGCCCGTTTTGAGAAACTCACGCCTCGTCCCATCATTTCAATCCCAGCGGGCAGCCTTGTGGGGGTTTGAACAGCCGGTTCCGCTTCCTTAATTCTTCGATAAGCCAGGGCCAAGCCAGCTCCGATCAGCAAGAACCCTGTTATCATGGTTCCGAATAGGTAGATATCTTCAGCAGTCAGGCTCACCCGAGCCCAGACTTCTCGTTGAGAAGGGGCGTCAATTGCATTCAGAGACCAGTTGATCAAATCCATAAATCCTCTTTTAGGTTTTAGAGAACAGACTGTGAGAGAGTGTTCCAGGGAACACTCTCTCACTGCCAACACATCCAAAAGGTGCTCGATCGTATTGAGATCTGGTGACTGTGACCATTTGAGTAGAGCGAATTCATTGTCATGTTAAAGAAACCAGTTTGAGGTTTCATGGTGTGTTATCCTGCTGGAAGCAGCCATCAGAAGATGGTACACTGTGGTCATAAAGGGATGGACATGGTCAGCAACAATACTCAGGCAGGGTAAGGTGTTTTAACAATCTTCATTTGGTACTAGGTGGTCAAAGTGTACCAAGAAAATATCCTCCACACCACCACGAGCCTGAATAGTCGATACGAGGCAGGACGATTCCGTGCATGCTTACTCCAAATTCTCACCCTACCATTTCAGTATCGCTGTAGAAATCGACACTCATCAAACCAGGCAACATTTTTCCAGTGTTGAATTGACCAATTTTGGTGAGTCTGCGAATTGTTGCCTTAGTTTCCTGTTCTAGCTGATGGCAGGAGACCACACCCAAGAGCATACCTTGAAGCAGATGGGCTAAAGCAGCAGGAGACCATAATGGGTGTGGTCTTCTGCTGCTTTAGCCCATCTGCTTCAAGGTATGCTCCTCTGCATACGTTGGTTGTAACAAGTAGTAGTTATTCGAGTTACTATTGCCTTCCTAGCAGCTTGAAACAGTTTGGCTATTCTCCTCTGGCATTAACAAGGCACTTTCACCCACAGAACTGCTGCTCACTAGGCATTTTCTCTTTTTCAGACCATTCTCTGTAAACCTTAGACGCGGTTGTATGGGAAAATCCCAGCAGAGCAGAAGTTTCTGAAATACTCAGACCAGCCTGTCTGGCACCAAGAACCAAGACACGTTCAAAGTCACTTAAATCACCTTTTGACCATTCTGCTGAAAAAGGTGATCTGACAGTTCTGCTCAGTTTGAACTGCAGCGGCTGTCTTGACCATTTCTTCATGGTTAAATACACTCAGTTGCTGCCATGTGATTGGCTGATTAGATGTTTGTGTTAATGAGGAGTTGAACAGGTTTATCTAATAAAGTGGCTGGTGAGTGTATCTCTTTATGTTAGTGTTGTTTGTCGTGAGGTTTTTGTATTGAGGTAATTTAGTTTACAAGCTGGAGAAAAAGCTAAATCCTAACTGTTGGTTTTAGCCAGAAGTAAGGAATCTTGGCCCAATTAAATCCCTGACGCTACTTCTGCACCCCCAGAATTACTGCAGGAATAAATGCCAGGATAATGTGCTAAAGGGGAGAATTACAAATGAAATGGCAACAAGGTTTTATTTCCTTGAAGATAAAAGTAGATTATGGCAGGAAGAGCCCCCCACCTCAAACCCCCCCAACCCCCACACCCGTGGGGAGTAGCTGACGTGAGATGCCTATCGACAATCAAACCTGTGCCCTTAAATGAGGCAGACATCTTTTGTTTTTACTCAGCGATGGCAGGTGACTGCTTTGGCGTGAGTTTGGTAGATACTGACCCTGCAGGACGCCTAACTGGCTCTGCTAAAGCAGGCACATTTAAAGCAGGGGTAGCTGCAGGCTGCACAGAGCTGTGTAGGTCTCTGGAATTTCAAGTACTATAATTTTAACATGTCTGGATCTGACTTCTCTCTGTTTTTTTTCTTCCTCCACGTGTCCCACAGAAGATGCAGCTTTCTGGCATGAAATGTAACACCATAACTTTTCTTTGTAGTTCAAAAGTACTTTGTAAAGCTTTTAACATCAGTGACCTCTAAAGGCAGCTTATATGACAAGATCAGAGGTTAAAATCTCAAAGCTCAAAACAGTAAAGTTTAAATGTGTTGCTCTTGCTCGAGGGAGAAAATACTGCAGTTCTTTATAGAATGACCTGAGATGACTTAAGATATGATTTAGCTCTGTGTGAATATGTTATAATGGCACTTTTGGAGTTATTTAAATAACGTGAAACTTTTCTGGCTTTCTTTCAGAGGATATCTGGATGCCGTTGACGGTTCTGGCGACTAGAGAAACCCTCTATCTGCTCAGAGAGGATCACCAGTGGAGGAAAAACAGCCCGTCGGCGAATGAAAACAAAGAACCGTGCAGCGGGAGCGTCACTGTGTTAGAAACTCTGCCAATCAGCTGTGTGAGCTCAGTTCTCCTGTGGCCTGTGGACCAGTGCAGGATGGATATAAAGCTTTACGATGAGGTGCGTGTGATCTCAGAAGTTTAAACAAAGCCCAGAAATGTCATGAGAAAGTCTTATAGTAACTTTATGTGCTTCTGCTTCTTGTCATGAAGACAGCTGCCACTCAAAACTACACAGAAATGAAGAATAAATATATCTTTGGTTTGATTCCAGACAAGCTTCCTTTTTTGTTTCTTTTGCATGCAGCTGATTAAAAACACCGGGGAGATGAGGAATAATTAGGCATGAGAAAATGCAAACACTCTCTTTGGTAGAAAGCAGTAATGAATGTAATACCGCTCTATTAGTTATGTATCTTGGCAGAAACTGTAGTTCACAGGAACATGTTCTGGCATACATTTAGTTTTTCCTCATATGAAACTCGCATACAGATTCAGGGAAACAAATGAATGGCTCGTTGGTGTTTTGGCAGATCCTAAACTTTATAATAATAACAGGCTGATAAAGCAACAAATAGGTAACAAAAATGACTTACAAAAACAGTCGCGTATTTGCATATGAAGTATTTCGAGGTTTTAAATTGACCGTGGCGGTTGGGGATGTTTGTGTCATTCCTTCGTCTTTATTAGCAACTACAATTGCAAAGTTAGTATTGATTTAATCTTGTGATCGCATGTGTGGGTGTGTGCGTCTGTCTGTTTCGGGTACTTTGGCAGGCCTGTCTGACTGTGGAAAAATTTTGTTGTGTTCCAACAGTGAAATATAAAGTCAGAAAACGTTGTGTGATTTAGAACCGGGGATAAAGTTTTCTCCAAGTTCATACGGGCTGGTCAAAGGCTGAGAATCAAATCTGAAAACAGCTAGGAAAACATAAATGAGATATGGCATTGCCAGACCTTAAGAAATATTTTCATGCTGCACAAATGAGACCTGCAATCTGCGGTTGTGTCAGTGATTATGAGGCAAAGTTGGAAACTCTTACAGCAGTATGTAGAAGCAATGGAAATTAATTTTCATTGGACATGGAGATAAAGTAAAGATATACTTAAACAGGTAGATGTTATCACTCAGTTTACATTAAAATTGGGGTTTGACATAAAGTAATGTGCAGAAATCCTGGGCCAACCTTTGTTTCCTTATATTTTGATTCCAATGAGCTGTAAACTGTCTTGTAATTTGTCAAAGACGTCTATGAAGTAGCAGTTTGTAAGGAAGGGAAATGGGGAGAGAAGTCCGATGTACGCCAAAGTACACAAGAACTAGACCGAACATCAGTGGCAACGGGTCTGATGAAGTGATGGATGCAAATTTTACGCTTTTTGTTCAAATCATTATCAGTATTTCCTGCAGTGGTCTGGAGAGAAGTAAACCAGTGAGTGTCTGCAGGCATCTGTGTAACATGTTGGAGGCTCTGTCATGGTTTGAGCTGCATTGCAGTCAGTGGTGTTGGAGATTTTGTCATGGATTGGCTTCCCCAGAGCCTGGACTTCAACATTATTGAATTTTAAAAATTAAAAAAGAGATGGGAGAAAGGTCGTTGAAGGTCATGTTCAGAGTAGAACTGCACACAAGTCAGTAAGGCAAAGCGGCGTGATGGGTGTGTTTGTTTGTTTGTTTGTTTGTTTGTGTGTTTGTTTGTTTGTTTGTTTAAGAAAAACAACCATTGGGCAATATATCAGATTTTTAAATCCCGAAATATCAGGATCTATTATGTAGCCTATTACCACTGCAAGCCACTTTGCAACCCACCACTTAACCAACTTTTTTTATGCAGCTTCTGACTTTAATCAGAGTTGTATCTGTGTTACATAAAAGGCCACCAAAGTTTAATTACTACATGTGAAAATTGAAATATTTATTTATTTATTTTTTACTATAGTGGTAAAAATACCTGTAAAAAACATCAGTCACTGTTTAATTGTTCATGTGCTTACTTTAGTCTTTGCCCTCATTTGTTTTTTATTATTATTATATTTAAACAAATTACACTCAGTGTAAGTGTAGGGATGTGGAGATAAATAAATATTAATCGTAGAAAAGCATAAAAAAAGAACCATTATACATTTAAGTCTATGTGGAGGACTTATTAAATGTCACAGATATCATCCATCCCAGTATTTTGTGACGACCATATCACACATAAGACTTTCACTGAAGATGAACACAATCTCATTGTATTTGACGTTTATTGTTACCAACAGCGTACGTACCGGTGAATTAACCATACTGCTGTTCAGTAAGTGGCTAAAATGCAGTGCTGTTTTCTAATGTTTGCTACTTTGACAACATCAGATCTGATAACAAAGTTCTGCTGCCGTTCTCCTTCTGTTTGTGCAGCAGCATGTTATAGGTTGTGGCCCTGCCAAGTTTAACTCGCATGTGATTAACTGCTTTAATTTTCATACTTTCCCGTGTGTGTTTCCTGCAGACTGTGAAACAGGAGAGGACGTGGTGTGTGCGCTCAGAGAGTGGCGAGCTCCTCCAGGGTCTGCTGGCCTGGGTCAAAACACAGTGGGAGGCCATGTTTGGAGTAAAACTGCACACAAGTCTGCAAGACAAAGCGGCGTAATGTGTTTGTGTGTGGGGGTGGGGGTGGGGGGGTTGCAAAGAGAGAAAAAGTTATAGACTCTGTGTGTGTGTGTTTTGTAAAGTTGTATGGTGCCGGGTAAAGTTTGGTGAGCATGACCGAGTGTGTCTTTGTTTTCTCTCTACGCACTCTGCACTCAGTCTGGTCCCATTACGCTTGTTGCTTTAAGCCAAGAACTTGGAAATGATTGCACTCATTCATGTGGCACACAAGCCTGTAAAAGCACTGGTTGCATAATGTTTCCTCCAGATACCATCCCACTGAACTTTTCTACAGCTGGAATGGAGTGTGCCTTGTTTCTTTTGTTGATGCTGTGTTGTCCTAATGAAATGCACCTTAATGCATCACATGCTGTTCTTTGATCGTCTGTAGCATCAAGCTAATATGGAGCAGATTTTGGGGGAAGGTTTGGAGTTACAAGCATTAAGTCAAGGGAGTGAAACAAATGTTCTGTCTTAGGATTTGTAGGGAAGTAATGCAAGAGGCTGAGCCTAGAATATGTCAACCGCCTTTGTCCGTTTTTTTTTCTCTCTCATCGTCTTAGGGTGCTTTGCATCACGCGGTCAACACGAGGCTGGGGGAGCCTCTGAAAGGCCAAGGTTCAAGACATTGTCGTCAAAGAATTTGCACGCAGTTTTCACCTAATTAAGGTCTTGTGATGTTTCAGACGTTCGGTGAACAGTAGCACTTCTCGTGTTTAAACATTTTGAAAAAGATGTTTATTTTAATTTGTAATTCGGGTTTGGTTGATTGGTTTGTTTTCAGAGCATTTATCAAGGGCAGGGAGAAAAATCTGTTTTGACATCAGGCACTGTCATCATTCAGTAAATGTGATGGATAAACATTATCTCAACTGAATCCTTGTTTATTTAGTTTGTACATCGGTTAAAGCTGTAAGACAGAACGTCTACAGCTGTGTTCATATGTAACCACTGTAATGGGAAACTGTACATATCAGTTACCGCAAAGGTCAGCAGTTAATTTAGGTCTAGTAATTAGGTCATTAGTAATTTATTTATTTCTGTGCTTTTTTTTTCATAACAGGTTTATGCAGAAGACTGTGTTTTATTTTTATATCAATGTAATGCCAATCATGCATATACGTGACTAAAGAAAGTGATGTGTTTGGAAGTGAAGTTCATTTTTTTGTAGCCACACCAAGGTGTGATTACTGCCAAACTTGCTGAATGAAGAAATCACCTAATAGAACCGGTCTGATAAGTGAAGCAGGCTAAAAGATCTCAAAAAGCAACACATCCTGCCACAATCTAAAGAAACGGCAAAGACATTGACAGCTATGAGTCTGGAAAGGGTTGCAAAGTAATTTCTAAGGCTTTGAGACACCACTGAACCACCTAAAGAGCCATTATCATGCATCCTACAGAAATTACTCCGAGAGCGCATCAACGACTCATCGTTAGTAGGTCACGTAGGAACCCAGAACAACATCTAAAGAATTGCAGGCCTCACTTGTCTCAGTTAAGTTCAGATTTTAAGTAGAAAACCACTGCTGACCAAAAAGATCACAAAGGCTCGTCTCACATCCGACATAAACTAACAGAATTTCATAAAAAGATCATCATACCAACAGTCAAACGTGGTGGTGGTAGTGTGGTGGTCTGGGGTTGCTTTGCTGCTTCAGGACGACCTGCTGTAATTGATGGAACCATGAATTCTGCTCCAAGGACACTTGGATTATGAAGCAGGACAATCAACCAAAACACACCAGCAAATCCACCTCTGCATGCCTCAAAAAATGAAATTAAGGCTTTGGAGTGGCCTAATGAGTCCAGACTTAAGTCTGATTGAGATGCTTTGGCATGTGGCTAAATCAATTCTCCAAAGAAGAGTGGGACAAAGTTCCACAGCAGTGATGCAAAAGACTCATTACCAGTTATCACAAACACTTGACTGCTGTTCTTGCTGCCAAGAGTGGCACAGTTAGTTATTGAGTTTAGGGGACAGTTGCTTTTTCACAGGTAGGTCTGGATAACTGTGTCCCCTCAACAAATGAACTTGTCATTTAAAAACTGCACTTAGTATTCACTCAGGTTATCTAACCTTTAAATGTCTTTGATGATCTGAAACATGCAAGTGTGACCAATATTCAAAAACTATGAAATAAGGGAGCAGCACTGTAAATGTGAAGTGTATTGAATGTGTTTTACTAAAATCTTACTTCAAACTTAAGTTAGCAAATGTTTTAAAGGGAATCTATTCTGTTTACTCGCATTACCAGACCAGTGTTATCCAGGCAGTTAAATAGTGTAGCGATGTACTAATCACAGTTCGTAAGTAGTGCTTATTTTTCTCGAACTGTGACCTGATAAATGTATACTGTCTGAAACAAGTAATTTTAAAGTAAATGGAGTAAGATTTAATTTATATAGCATCTTTCAAAAATAAATATCTCAAAATTCTTCACAACCAAAATGCCAAAAACATATGAGCGAGAAGTTTAAAAAGATTAGTTCTGAGCTCATAGGTCACTGAGTCCACGGAGCTGAAGTTCCGAGCGAGAGAGCTCCAGAGTGTGGGAGTCTTTAGTTCTGAGCATCAGCAGGCTCTGGTCACATGACCTCAGGGACCTGCTGGGGTGTATGGATGTAAAAGTCACAACCAGAATCTGAAAATGTGTCCTGAAGTTAATGTGAGCCAGTGCAATGGTGTGAAAGGACCCTCCCACTTACGGTTGGCTGCCTCCTGCAAAGTGCAGTTACACATGTCCTTCATGATACAAACGTCCCAGTGACTTCTGCCGCCACACAGTCTTAAACTAGGGATGGTTGATGTGTGGCTGAGATGACATCGTATAGATCTGGGAGTAGAAAACAACCATCTGAAACGAAGTGTTTAGAACTCACTAAAGCCTTTGAAGGGATTAACTTGCACATATGGTGACCTCGTTATTTGAAACTACAAACTTTGATTTAGAGAAGAAAAGACAGCACATAATATTCTGCTTCAAGTCAAGTCTTCAAGTCTTGATTGTTTAAGGATGTTTATGTTATGTTTCCCGTTAGTCAGTTGAAGCCAAACTGTCGAGCTTGTTCCTGTAAAGTGAAGCTTACTGTGAGTCCAAACCAGAGGCCACCAGGCAAGGTAGGCAACTGCTGGGGGCCCTTGGCCCAGCAGACAACACATTTTTATAATTAACTGATGAAAGTTATGAAATTTAGATTCAAAGAAATTTGGACGGGGCACTAGAAGTTACGCTAAGTTGTACTGAACTGTACATTATTGTGCTGGATGTGCAGTCTGGTGTGCTTATTGTATTTTCTGTATTGTTAATGCAGACTTTGTGGTTTCATGGTGCTAAAATCTGTATTTTTTTCATCATGTAAAACTCTAAATGGACAGTGCAGCCACAGTGCACATTAGTTTAATCATCTGTATTGGAACTATTACATCACAGCTATCAAAAGAAAACAGTGAACACTATAGATTGAATGCTGTCTGTAGGCAGGAGCTCAACGTAGAGCTGCTATCCTTCCACACTGAAAGGAGTCAGTCGAGGGAGTTGAGATATAATTTAACTTGGACACCTCCTAGGCAAGTCGTCCTGGCCATGTCGCATGAGGAGGAGGCCACAGCACCCAGGACATGGAGAGATTAAATCTCTTAGCTGGCTTGGGAACTCTTCAATGTCCCCTTGGAAAAGCTGGAGGAGGTGGCTGGGGAGAAGGAGGACCTTTTTGCTTAGACTGCCACATCACAAGCTAGACTTGAATAAGTGGCAGAAGAAGTGGATAAATGGGCAGATGGTAAACACCCAAGAAGACCGTTCAGAAGTTGAATTTGAGGAATTCTGTAAAACGTTTTAATGTTATTAACATGTTGTTATGAGTACCTTATACTATATCCCTTACTATATCACTGACTTATTTTTCTGGCACCAGTAGCAAAAGAGAAAGATAAGGTGCTTACTCCAAAGACTGATAATGCCACAGTATTGTCCCACATTTAATGTATTATATCGTAAGTGCACTCTACTCCAAAGAGTCCTCCTTATGTTGTTATCCATGTTTCTTTTTTCGTTTCAGTTCAGTCAAAAAAATTGATATTATTTATTTATTTAAACATTTCTAACATAGAGACGATAAAGTCGGAGGTTGGAGGGGTCCCCTGTTAGTATGTGCTCTGGGCCCCAGCAGACTGTGGAATCACCACTGGTTCAGGTTCACCTCTGTGAAAGTTAACCACCTTCAAGGTGCAATTTTTTTTTTTTTTTGGTGTTTTACATGTGCTGGGCACATGCTTGTTGAAGCACTGGACAAGCTTCAATTGCAGCCACGTGGCCGAGGAACCCATCTCTCTCTCTCTCTCTCCCCCCAATCCATCCAAAACCAGTGAAGAGCAGCAGGTTTAGCGTTCCTCCTATAAGTCTGATCTGATTCAAACAATAAACACCAACATATTTTGTGGTTGATTCCTTTTATTTACTTTTGTAATTTCAGGTGCAATTGCAGAGGCTGCATACCAGCAGAGATGCTTGCAGCTTAAGATGTTAAAATGTGTTCCCAGCTGATATATAGAAAGGTTACAGCTCCTCCTTTCCCAGTCCACAAATTAAAAAGAAGCAAAGCAATTAAAGGTCATTAGGACTGCAGCTTCGGTACAGATGGAATCTGTGGATTTCAAATAGCACTAACAATGTTAGCATTTGAACTGTACTGAAACAACTTGTGAGCTTATACTAAGGAGGTGTTGTTAGTTTGATTATAGTAATGAGTTTTCTAGTTCTTAAGCAGCTTCTTAATGGCTTATTAAAGAAAAAATAGCCTAGAAGGAAGCAAAGAAGAGAGGCACATAAAACATTTATGGTGAAGTTATACTGTACATCATTAATTCCACTTTATGGTTCTGATATGGCATCTGGGAGCATTTTGCCCACACTCACATTCCCATAATAAGCCATGCATTTCACATTTTTATTATCTTTCTCCATGTGGTAACCGTTTTCTGTCTCTGTTTCTCTGTAAACTCCTTTACAGTTCATTTTCTTCCTGAGGATCGGAGCCTCCTCCATCTTCTTTGCGAGGAAATACTGAAGACCCTTCTGCTTCTTTTTTCTTTCTGTTTTCTGTTTTTGGCTTACAATGTGGTGAAATTAATGATCCCAGAAAGTCAGCCTTGACTAACCCATGAGTCATAATGATTGCATGCTATGAATTTATGTCAGAAAGGTTTATATTTTGGGGAGGCAACAAAGCATCTGAGGCGGATACTTAATTACTGCCACAACTATGCAGGTGGGCTGAAATTAAAAGTGCTCTTTATTAGTACTGAGTCCCTCCCTTAATAAAGCTGTTAATATATTCTCTGCAGGGGTGTCAGCAGGAATTTTGAGTCCCGACAAAGACGTTGCCAACCCCTGTGATGAGTTTTTCGGAAACCGGCTAACTCCAGTGTCATTTTCTGCACGTCTCTTGTCATATTTTCTGCGATCTTGCATATATCCCATTCACTTTAAAAGGATAAAACGTGCAGGCGAATGAGTTCATGCCTCCCTAACACCATATTTGAACAGCAGATGAAAGCAGGGAGAGGATAGTTAGTATGAAAGGGAGCTGGGATGGAGCCACGGCGCAGACATCTGGCTGGACTCGACTTCCCACAGGCTCCTCCAAACATTTCAGGTCCTCTGGTAAATCAGGAGCACTACAGCTGCACTGTGCATGACAGCAAGAAATCTGTTGTTTTGCCGAATGCTCGAGTCAACTAAATTCTTGGATGGTGGGCCTCCTCGTGTAAAAGCTGCAGTCACGCAGTGCTCTGTCAGGCCAAACTGTGGTCCAGGAGGAGGATAATACAGGGGTCCTCAGCAGAAAGACAAACTATTACATTATGGTGATGTTACACTCTGTGTGCTTTTGTTTTTGCATAAAACAAACAAGAACGTTTAGAGATAAGCAAGAATCGAACTGAAGAAATGTCTCAAGTGGTGTGTCTTTGGCCTTACTTAAAGGGGACCTTCCATGATTTTAAACAGCAAAAATCAGTAACAGTTGTCTAATCTTCCGTGACTCTCGGCGAGCTTTGAAGGCTTCTCGAAGTGATGTCATCTCAGACGAGAGTTTAGAAACCGCAGATACTGATCTTCGAACTGGACGTGAAGCTTTAAAGACGCGGGGCACTTATCAGGAAATGAGGGTCTGATGAGAGATGCTATCGAACTGTGTTATGGGAAGGGTTGGATCCAGCATCCAACATATCTCTGCCCCAGTTCTGACCTGTGCTAATCTGTCTCACGTGAGTCCTCCTTTAAATGTGTGCCAGGTAATTAGAAACGCCTTTATGAAGGTCCATAAAGATTATAATGTTCCGATTAAAAGGATTGCTTTATTAATCATTTTATTTTTGACAGCTGCTTTACAAAAAGAAAAAAAATAAATGTAAACTATGTCATAATTTTAACTTATGCCAAATACCTATGTAACTTAATTACAAAGATAAATAATTACGGTGGATCTATGGTGGCTCAGAGAGGAAAAATGCTGCCAATGCACATAAAACACAAAAGAAATAGGATTTTTTTTTTTTTGCAAAAGCTTAATAACAATAAAAATAATGATAATAATAATAATATAGAAAAAAATTAAGTGTTTCTGGGGACACAACTGCATGACCAGGACCAGACAGAAACCAAAACATGTGAAGGACATGGTTAAAAGAAATGTATCGTTCATTGATGTGGTGAGGAAGAAAAAGATGAAGGTAAAGTGTGTTTTAATCCCATGATCCATGTAATACTGTAGATACATGTTTGCTATTTGCCCTGTACTGTTAGCTTGTCAATTCCTCAGCTGGACTTGTAAAAGAACTGAGATTATGAATTCAGCCAAAGCAGCAGCCGGGAGAATTTCATAGTTTGATCCAGGAGTTGAAGATGTATCATGGCTGCTTTTGGACATATTTCAGGATGTCAGTGAGGCAGTTTGAAATCTTGTTCGCAGAGCTGGGACCACACCTGAGAGGCAGAGAAATGATTTCAGAGAGCCGATTGACCTGGAGCAGCATCTAGCTTTGTGCCTGAGGTAAAACTGTATTATTTTACCATTTCTATATCTCTGCATCATCGCATAGTCCTGTGCACACTTTGAGCTATGAGCACGCTTGTTACAAAATACATCAATCTGATTGGTCAGAAAATCAGAACAATTTAGCTTGGTTTAAAAAAAAAAAAAAAGTATTGCTGTATTACTGTAAGGCCTTTACCTTTACATTGAGGCAACTCTTGTTGACATTTTGCATTAAGAATAGGCAAGTCCAAAAAATCTTTTTAATGCACGAAATATTTGCACAGCCTTTCCAGACAATTCTTTTCTTGTAATTACTTTTTTTTTAAACAGAATTTTTGGCATTTTTCGGCCTCCATACTAAGTGGCTGCCCTGTTGTGACATACCTTTCGTGTCCAGACAGCAGTTTATCCGGGACATTGCAAAGACCTATAGGATTCCCCTGGTTCTTCACCGTGAGGGCAGAACGGTAGTCGGGCAGCTCAGGTTTCAGGGGCCTCCTCTTGTTCTTTAATGGGGCCGAGTTACGTGGAGGAGGTGCAGCAGGAGGAGGAGGAGGGAAGCAGGAGCCTGCAGGAGTCGCAGACCTCTCTTTCTTTTGTGCTCTCGTTCGGGACCCCAACACATGGGGTCAACGCGGGCTGAATGGCTTCATAGTGAAAGCTGCCTCGGACGCAGACGGTCGGCGTGAGAGAGCGAGCGCGCGCGCGCTAATTAGAAAAACGTGGTGAAGCAATTAAGCGCGAGGAGAGAAGCAGCGCGCCGATTGTAGTGCATAAGGTGAGTGTTTGGCCTCGAGAAAAGTTAGTGTCGTTTGGTTTTCCTTTTGGAGCTTAGCTGAAGCCGACTGTGGGTTGTTTGTTTTTGTTTTTGGTACCCGAGAAGTTTGTTTATTATTTATTTTAAAGAGCAGGGTTTAGTCTAAATATACTGAGTAGGTCCGCGTGGCGAGTTCTGAAGCTGTGCGTGCCGGAGTGTCAGTGGTGAGTCTTCCTATATTCGTCAGTTTTTAAACTAAGGGGAAAAATTTAACACATGGAGACTTTGAATAACGTCACCATTGGTGCGGCTCGCAACATTGTGAGATCACACAGTGCAAGGAAAAAAGTTATTATATGTAAATAGAAGCTTTTTTTTAAGGGAGCAGTTCATGTGCTAATGGCTGTTTTGAACTTTCAGAAGTCAGACTCTGAACTTGATGGCTTCATCTTCTAAGAAGAAGAGGATTCTTGTTTCGCCACTGAAGCTTGGCAGGACTTAGTTTTCCTCCAGGAATGCCACAATTTCCAAAACAATTCAGTCTGACTCAGCAAAGCGTATTCGAAGCCTTCAACAGCTCCACCAAGGAGCTTTTAAACTTCCTTCCAGCTACACAAACCGACATCAATCATGTGCATTGACTCCATTTTCCACTTTAGATTTAATTTTTGTCCCTGCTCTCCTCAAAGTCAAACTATTGTAGACGGCAAAAAAAAAGATGTGATTTGCATTTGCAGATGCTGGATGGTTCTCCTCCTGCTGCTCGGATTGTATCAGGAGTCCATGTGCCCTCTGTCTGCTCCCTGAACCCTAAGAATCCCAGCTTTCTGCTTTTGGTTAGGCAGGAATGTTAACTTTCCCTTTGTCCAGATCCTTTCCCCAAAAAACTCTCCACAACCCACCCCACTCATAACTCCTGGAGAGCATAGTGACTCCTGAAGCAGAAAAGGGTTTAAACCACATGAGCAAATAAGCTACTGTTTTTGTTGTTGTTGTTGTTTGTATTTTTTTTTTTTTAAAGCCGTCTTCAGTGCATTTGTGAGTCTGCACAAAATGCTCAAATTTACTCGAGCCAGATGCATGTTTGTCTTAGTCAAATGTATAGCTGAAAGGCGAATGTTTGGTTTCCTTGGTGTCTTTATCTGGAGGGGAGGGCAGTTTTACAGTGTGTTAACAAGGGGTGCTGTAAAGCCCCCTGAGATGAGTAAATTCTGTGCGTTTGCTGCTGTCTCAACTTATTTTTTTTCCCCCTCCCTGCTTCTTTTAGCTCAGCACCTCTAGAAACTCTTAATGGACCCTGAGCATTAGCACGAGCTGAACTCCCTTCTGGAGCAGTCCTGTGCAAAGTGAACAACAGCTGGAAACTCAAAACTATTCTGAGCCCGTGGCACAAAATTGCATTCCTCCTCTTTTTTTCTCTTCTTTTCTTCTTTTTTTTTTTAATGTCACCATAGCTGTGATGACACAGTAAATTTTTCTTGTCATTCACCAAACACTCAGCAAAACTCACACATTTGTTTTCTGCAGCTTATTTTTCTTGAGGGGGAGTATGGGATGTTAGGAGATGGTGCAAGAGCACGCAAAGCATATTTATAAAAAAAAAAGTTTTTAAATGTGTGGACTTGTTTGGCATGTCTGCTTCGCCTTCGTAAATTCTGCTGGCAAGGTCACTGGCTTTTTCCAGGTGCTTGTTCAGGTGACTGATAAGCTTGGTTAGAAACTGATAGCAGGAATTCAGTGAGGTCAAACTGAAATCTCGGCTTCTGGATTCTTGTTTTGTCTTTTCTTCTTCTTTTAATTAAAGGTTTTTCCTAATTACACTGAGATTAGATGTCCATTATTGGTCAGCCTGCTCGTGCCTTTCATTGCTTGAGAGATGCTTTTGGTCTGTGTGCGGTATTCTTTATATCAGGTCATGTCCTCAATACACACTTAGGCCAAACTGTTGCAATGCAAGAACAAGTTTCAGTGGAGGAAACCAAAGGCAGTGCTGCCCTGGGGGCGGAGGTTTAAAGGGATAAGTCTGCCTTGCTGAATGAATGCCAGAAAGAGGCTTTTAAATTTTAGCAGCAGCCTTTTCTCTCCTCCTCTTGGCTAATGTGCCATCTAAAGGTGGATTTTGTAACACTGCGTTGAGGGTAAAATGGATATCACCAGGCAACTGGACTTGTCTGTTGTTTTTTTTGTTTTTTGTCTCTTTTGTCAGCTTTAGAAAACCAAGTGTACATTTCCCAGGGATGTGAGTGTGATGCCCCTTCTTTAGTAGATGAAGCTTGTAATTTTTTGTTTTCAAAATGTAATTCTAGATTCAGGGCGACGCTGTTGCAGTTCGAAATCTGAGGGGATGATTTCAGGGACCTACTGTCTGGAAGTTTTCATAGCTTTGGTGTGGCTTAGTCTCGTGAGACTAAGGCCTTGTTATTTTTTTTTTTTTTTTTTTTTTTGTGGGATATTTTTCCATTACGCAGGTCAGGCTCGGGCAAGTCACTCTAACCATTTTTCAGCGTCAGAGGGTGCCAGGGTTGGAAAAGAAGAATTTCAGAGGACTGGATGATGAACAATGCGTTTGAGTGTCAAAGGCTAATCTGAGGAGACAAGCCTACAGATGCCTGTAATGGCTAAAGGCTGATGCTGTTGCAATGAGTCATGAAATGCTGCTTATTTTCTTTGCTACACCCTGTGGTCTAAAAGCGTAATTGTAAAGATGAGCAGTTCATAGAGTCCCTTTTTCTCATCCTCCTCCCCCTCTGTGTTGGTTTCAATCAAATGGGTTTTGAAATAAAGTTATGGTGGCATTTCTCTTTTACAGTGTATCTGGTGCCTTGTTTGGTTAAAGAATACCCTCATCACAGACTAGACTGATCCAGGATGTGTTTTGAAACTGAGTTCAGTCAGGCTTTAGCCAGAATTGGAGGGGAAAAGCACAAAGCTAATCTTATCTTGATCAGTTATTAAACTGCTACATCA
Source organism: Haplochromis burtoni (assembly GCF_018398535.1). NCBI lineage: Eukaryota > Metazoa > Chordata > Actinopteri > Cichliformes > Cichlidae > Haplochromis > Haplochromis burtoni. The sequence continues at coordinate 184,454 of NW_024583037.1, forward strand.
ACTCTAAATTTTATTTCCAGCTGGCTGCTAAAGCTTACAGCCACTGCTGTAAGACTTTTTGCACATTACTTTTTGAGTATTTGCCACACTTGAAGGAATTTAAAAGAATAGTTTCTGGTGCAGAGTTGGAGAGCAAATTCCTAGATCTAGTCACTGCTATAATATCATAATTCCTGCAGCCTGGAGCCACAGCAGGTCTCCTCAGAGCTAGCTGCAACTTGCCAGTTGCCTCTTTGATTCTGATTAAGCATCTCTAGCTTGGCGTGGCAGTGAGGTGTAGGAATGTTGGTTCTCGAAAATGCTGCTAGGGACTAGTGCACTCTGACCAACAAGACTGATTCGCATTTAAAGACCTGTGTGTCTGACCTGGGTTTAAACCACCTGTATGGGCCTCGTGTTACTTGATACCAAATGTGTGGCTTTTGTTTATCTATTTATTTTTTAAGATTTGTTGTGGAGACTTTCTTGGAATACCTGCATTTCCAAATGCATGGTTTTAATCTCCTTTTGGGTGTGAAAGCTTATCATTTGGTTTCTTCTAGTGACTTTCGGTTGAAGTAATGCTTAAATATTTAACTTAATTGAATAAGAGCTCAAAATGTTTATTTTCTGTACATACAGAGGTCCTTCCAAGGTTGTTTAAAGTCATCACACTGATTGAATGTTTTGTTTTTGTCCCCCCCTGAAGCAGAAAAGGGTTTAAACCACATGAGCACTCCCCCCCCCCCCCCCCTCCCCCCCCCCCCCCCCCCCCAGCATACAAAACATCTGCTGTGGGCACTCAACAAGGTGTGTTCTGTGGATCAGCCTATAATTATTCAGCTAATTGTTTCATACTTAATGATAAACATCTGCTGTATGACCATCTGTCCACAAAGGCTTCTTTTAGTTGCTGTGATCCTAAAATAAGACATGCACAAACCTCACGGATTCACAGGCTGCTGTTCTTGCTCACTTTGATTTTTATGAATGCAAAACGAAGTTTTCCCATCACTTCTCAGTCTCATGCTTTTGTTTTGAACCCAGAGCTAACTTAGTGGTCCGATCACCTTGGCACCATGAGTTGGAGCTTTCTAACCCGTCTGCTGGATGAGATATCCAACCACTCCACCTTCGTGGGGAAGGTCTGGCTGACTGTGCTCATCATCTTCCGCATTGTGCTGACGGCCGTTGGCGGCGAAACCATCTACTATGATGAACAGAGCAAATTTGTCTGCAACACACAGCAGCCTGGTTGTGAGAACGTGTGCTATGATGCATTTGCGCCGCTCTCACATGTCAGATTCTGGATCTTCCAGGTGAGCTCTAGCAAAAGAAGGCTGTCGGTGTTTATTTTACTCACACAAAACAGTACTGTTAATATCAACATGCATACATTTACCTCCAGGTGATCATGATCACCACCCCAACCATAATGTACCTTGGATTTGCCATGCACAAGATCGCCCGCATGGAAGAGACGGACTTTCGGCCGGGCCCAAAGCGGAAGAAGAGAATACCAATCATCAAACGTGGGGCTGCGAGGGACTATGAAGAGGTAGAGGACAACGGAGAAGAAGACCCAATGATTGCTGAAGAGATTGAACCAGAAAAGACAGACAAAGCAGAACAAAGTAGGGCAGCAGTACGTCTTTCACAAAGCATCTTTAATGTTCTAATAGATTACAACCCCTACTTGATACTAAGTTGGCTTCTAATGTTTCTGTTTTCAAGGCTCAGAGAAAAAACATGATGGTCGCCGGCGGATCTTGCGTGACGGCCTGATGAAAGTCTATGTGTGCCAACTGCTGTGGCGCTCTGCCTTTGAGGTGGCCTTCCTTTTTGGGCAGTATATTCTTTACGGCTTCGAGGTGATTCCCTCCTACGTCTGCACTCGTTCTCCGTGCCCGCACACGGTGGACTGCTTTGTTTCCCGTCCCACAGAGAAGACGATCTTCCTTCTGGTGATGTACGTTGTGTCCTTTCTCTGCCTTCTCCTCACCATCCTGGAAATCATCCATTTGGGTATCGGCAGCATCCGTGACACTTTCCGCAGGCGGGCCACCCTCAACACACGCACCTCCCGTCCACCGGCCTCACGCTCCATGCCTACAGCTCCACCAGGATACCACGCCACCATGAAAAAGGAGAAAATGAAAGAGCTGAGGGACTTGCCAATGGGTGATTCTGGGCGAGAGAGTATTGGGGATGAGGGTCCCTCGTCCAGGGAGCTGGAGCGGTTGAGAAGACACCTGAGGCTGGCCCAGCAGCACCTGGACCTCGCCTACCAGGTGGATGAAGGAAGTCCTTCACGCAGCAGCAGCCCAGAGGTTAACACAGCTGCACAGACTGCTGCAGAGCAGAACCGTCTCAATTTTGCCCAGGAGAAGCAAGGAGAGGCGAGCGAGAAAGGTAAAGAAGACGCTCGGACCTCCATTCGACACACTGAATTTGACACAGATGAACCAGGAGGTAGAGTTCAGCCTTCAATAATCAAAACCAAATCATTTATTTATATAAAAAGCCAAACATTCAGCTAAATGTGGTTCAGGTTTCTCAAAAGTAAGAGTTTGCCACTCTTCTGTTTTGTATAACTGTAAATTAACATCATTTGGGTTTTGGACTGTTAAAAATTGAAGAAAATTATTTGCAGCTCTAAACCATGGAGAAAATATTTAGAAGAGGAGTATTGCCAGCATATAAAAGTACTTTTTCTATAAATAAATTAGGGCTGGAAGATGTGATTAATCAGCTAAAATCATAGACTCTGTGAAACATGTAGCCACAGTGACCTCACCCACTGGTTTGTGGGTTTGCATTTTGAAGCCTCAACTTTAGCTTTATGGCTGCTGCCATCTTGCTTGTCTTAAGACTGAAGTGACCATATTTGGGCAAGATGGTGGAGTGCTAAGGTATTAGCTAATGCTAGAGAGTTTGGTTGGAAAGCTGCACATGGAATCCAGTGGTGCATTGCCCAGTCCGGGTTAGCTTCTAAGTGACCTAGAGATACAATATTAGATTTTAACTTGGCAGACTGAAGCACAAATTATAACAGGTTGCGAGTACAGTTAACTGTACAAAGTAATTATTTACCAGGTGATTGCATCATTATGATGATGATGGCTGCCGACTACAGCAGTCTTCTTCCACCAAAGTGGTATTAAAACAATTAAGTAGTCCTATCATGACTTGGAATAGTGTGTGGGTTTTTTTTTTAAATGGGCCTCAAGTGGCCATTAGAGGAACTGCAGTTATAGAGATCCAACCCTTCATTGTTGGCTTTCCATCATTTAGTAGTTTGAAATTTTGTCCAGTCAGCACTCTAAAATTCAAGGATGGCACTAACCTTAATATTTGGTACATGGAAACCAGAGAAGAATATTGAATCTTTCTACTTCCAGCCGATTATGTAAATACAGGCTTAACTTTGGACTTTATGTCAGATTTTTATTTATTTTTTGTGGTTTATTTCCTACTTTGGTTTGACCTAAAAACATCAGAAAAAATCTCAGTTTTAAGTGAACATGCATGCTTAATAATCTCTGGTCTCTTTATCTTCTAGGGATACATGCCTGAGCGTGCTTCCTGCCTCAAATGTCTGTCCTTTCATTCCTACTGGCCTTAAACACATGGGGGAAGCACATATGGGAATGCAGTCAGACCACTGAGGGAGACCAAAGTGTGTGTAATATGTGTGCGTGTGTTTGTGTGTGGGGATGAGAGAAATGTGCCTTTCAGTATTAGAGGTCAGTTGAAAACAAAGAAATGCTGACTGAGCGGTGTTGTGACAAATGGTTAATTTCCACGACTCTAAACTTGAAAGCTTGCCGACCTACATCCAAACTTTGACTGTGCCTTTGGCTAGACCTCGTCTACCCCATGTTCTTTCGTCATCTCTGTGTTTTGTTGCATTGCAATAACCTGTCCATTATAAGACCACGCAAGGATTATTGTAAGCTTCAGCTGAGTGTATTTTTTTTATTTTTAATTTTTTGTTTGGTTCACAAGAGAGAGGCTTTTATTTTTTATTAATGTTTCTGAATGTTGATGTCTCACTTGGTTGAAGCTTATTGGTCTCAAATCTTAAACATGACCTTGCGTTATGTAATGTTTTTGAGTATGTGCAGAAGCTTGTTAAGTGGGGCTTAACCTGTAACTGGATGAGTCATCTTTAATTTAAATGTTGGGAATTATTGGTGTATTAGCCAGAAGTCATTCCACTTCAGAAATGTTTGACAGAAAGATTTTTTTTTTTTTCTATTTCTTTTCGAAGCCTATTTACCCAAATCAGCCAAAAATATTTACCTGGGAAATGCTTGAATTCTTAATCAACAGGAACCGTTCCACACATTTCCAACAATCATCTTTGTACAATCATTTTACCGGCCTTTATTTAAATTTTTTTTTTTTTTGACCAAACGTTGTAGGCTAGTGACATTTGTGTAGAAGGAAGTGTTGTCATGCAAATACCACCTCAGCATTTCAATGTTAATCCTTTCCTAAATTATGTTCTAAAACAAATATTTAGTGTTCGTTGGGGCAGAAAGTTGGAAAATAAATTCACTTTTTGTGGTTTTTCATGCTAACTGGCTAGAAACATCTGTTTTCTGGGGCACTGTCAAACATGTAATTCCACCCTTGTCTTTACAAATTTACATTCTTCTTTAGTGAGACATATTTTCCGTCCTTGACATGCAACCTCTTTCTCCTTCTCCTTCGTGCTGAAACACGGATACCTTTGTGCATCCCGGGAAAGAAGGAGGAAGAAAAGCCAAGCTGAGGAAAGGATGACAGTTTGCTGACGCACAGCCTGGTGCCATGTAAACATGTAATCTTCAACTCACCGTGAGATTCCTTCCTTTTTTTTTTTTTTTTTTTTTTTTTTTTGTGTTCAGTAGCTTTCAGTATTCATACAGTTGAAACATTTTCATAGTTGGTTTTATATCCTGGAGAACAAAGTGCGGATTGCCACAGAACTGTTGCTGTATTCTTATAATCATCTCACTTCCAGTTTTGCTACTTATTTCGAGGTACGACATTCAATTTTTGAGTATAGTACTTTTTTTTTCTATTGCAAGTTTTGTAGTTATTGTAACTGTAGAGATTATTTTGTCTTCAGAGTAAATAAATATATTTGAAATGGTTTACTCCTGTCCTTTGATTTTTTTTTTTTGAAAATAATTGTTTAAACCTGTGGTTGAATTGCAGTCTGCTCAATATGTATTAACATGTTAATTTATCAATTAAAATGAAAATTTATTGGATTGTAAAAACGAGTGACATCTGTTAGTTACCCTGACATCTACAGGGTCAGTCATACTGTTTAAGGTAAAATGATGGGTTTTAAAGTAGGCCTACTATGCCCTCCAGAGGAATAATCAAGTAGTGGTTAAAAGGGGTTTAAATGAGCTCAAACTATTTCACTATGTCACTTTGGTTTATAATAATAATAATCTTTCAGTAGCCCAATAAGGGAAGAACCCAATTTTCCCCTTGATTTAGTTGTTAAAGTGGTCATTTCCTTATTGATGATGAGGGGAGGGGGTTCTGGATTAATTCAGCAAGCAAAGCAAACATATCGACCAAGTCCTCATCAGGTATGAATTGAGTTTTAAGCAATGTATCTAAAATGCCAAATTTATGCATACATATCCAAAAAAATTGGTATAGCAAATATGCGACTCTAAGTTATGTGGAAAGGAACAGATGTATAGAACTCAATAGATAAATTAAACACGGAAATTTTAACAGAAATTTTAAGTTGATCATGTCATTGGCCATTTTTACAATGTTCAATTTATTTAATTTATGTCAGGACTTTAATTGATGGTTAAAGTGTTCCTAGAAAAAGTATCTTAAATTTTATTGACTTTAATTTTTAGCACATGTAGAACTATATCTTACACTTCCTTGTATGACTGTGTGTTGAATATTGATGTGAGGTACACTAAGCAGTACCAGTGAAAGGGTGAAAACAACACATTAAACAAACAAAACCCGCTAAATAACACTTTAATCAAGGTTAACATATAAAGTACAATCTGTTTTGATGCTTATGTAGCACACACCCAAACTAGAGAACAATCAGGACAGAATTGTAAGTGAATAAGACAAAATCAAGTTTAATAAGGGCAGTAATCAAATTTCAACTGTGACTTGTAAGTAAACTGAAATCTTTTATTTGGGTGAACTGGCCTTTAAGGTCTGATGTTTAGATACATGTACACTCTTCAGGTATAATGTTAGGCAAGGTCTCATACTTGAATGAGTATCCACCATCAGATGTTGTGGTGATCCTCAGGGACCTCATGGTCCCCGGGACGGGAGCGCAACACTGAGTGATCCCCAACATTGCAGTGGTTAGATCCCCACCCGAGCAGTTTCCGTGACAGTAGTAAAACGTCAGCACTTTCGGATGGACGATCCAGTTGTCCCACCCCAGCTCCTCAAAGCTGATGTCGATCTCTGCTCGGTGGCAGTCGCTGTGTAGAGGCCTTTCCTGAGAGGGCCGCTGCAGAAGATAGATGGCAGAGGGAGACCAAGGAATGGTCACTGCTGCATTGCGGGGTGACCGGGAAGGTCCACGAGGTTGAACATGGAGGTGAAGAAAGGGTATCTTGTCTGGTTCTCCCGCGTGGCACTGACAGGCTGGACAGTGGACCTGAAGAAGAAAGGGGCCTTCGGCGACAAGGGCCAGCAGGTTCTGATCCAGATGGTAGGTGGTCCATCCATCAGAGCTTGAATTTGATGGAGCCTCCGCTGCCTGGAGTCGTTCTAGTGCTGTGGTTACAATGAAAAGCTGGGCGGAGGAGTTAGCTGTGACTGCTTCGCCTGCAAAGAACCAGAAGTGGGCTGATGTGACTACAGTGTCCTGGCTGTTGATGGAGGGCTGGAAGTAATATGTCATATGTCTGTTTGTAGTTTCTCCCTGAGCTGAGTCCGATTTGGTGCAGTCTACAGGGAGACATCAGATTAAAAAAACAAACAAACATCTGTTAGCCTACTTAACATTTTCTTTCATCTCTAAGCACAAAGTGAAATTCTTCACAGTGAACAGCGGTGATGAAGATGTGTACATCACAGCACAGTCACTTAAGAAGGCACTTGGCTGAGTGATGAAACGTTTCTCCCACTGAAAACGCTACGTCCAGATGAACAGAACCAACTTTTGGTGATTTACTTACCTGGATGATTGAGCATGCATCAGGACACTGACAGGTATGATTACTAATTTGGATCCAGCATGAACTTCTTTCAACCTGAGAGGACACTAACAAGTTTATTTCAGCCCAGTATAAGGTTATTCTTTGACAGTTAAGTTACGTAAACCCCAAATTACACATGCCCCATCTACACACATTTATTAAAAAAATTGTTTTCTACTTGCCTTTTATTATTTAAAAAACTGCATTGTGTTGGCTTTGTTTCTTTCCTACATGTAGTTAATGTGTCTAAACATGAGTTAAGTTTATAAAAATTAGGTGTTGCAGATAAAGTACACATCTCTGCCAGTTTACTGCAACATAAATATAAGTAAGGCTGCATTACAATATGCAGCACTGAAATTTAAGCATTGTCACCACCTAGGAGGTTGTGTTTTTAGTAGTGTTTGTGTGCATGCATGCCATTATGTTTGTAAAAACAATGGCTCAAACAGTTGAATGAATTCTGATAAAACTTTGCAGGAGTGTAAAGTGGGATCATGTTAACAATCCATTAAAATTTGGCTTAAATGCACCATTGTCTTCAAGGTCAGCTTAATGATTTATTGGTTGAAAATTGATAAAAAGCCTTATGACTTGATAACTATGATTCTTACAAGTGTGGTGTGTCAACATATACCTCTCATAGACCTCTCCTTTAAGGTCAAGTTTGATTGATCTGAAGGTCAAAGTGTTAATAATGCTAACAAGAACCATTTAAAATGACAAGAGGTTTTCACTCTGACCACACTTACTGATATGATACTATGGTAAGTACTGTAAGAAATACCGTCCAGGGAGTGAGCCACCTCGGCAGACAGCACTTCAGGGCGAGTGCCATTAGTTCCATTACATTTTAGAGAAGGCAAATATATTTAAAACTAATGTCTCTGAGGTTGCAACTCACACTATAACAGTGATGGATAAACAGCACTGGCAAACTTTCCCCCCCCCAAAAATCCCATATTTATTAATGGAAACTTTAGAGCCAACAATCCGTTTCACCCTTTTTTTGAGGTGTTCTATTTTATTTTCAATTAGACAAGAATTATCATTAAAGGTGATCAGGTGTGTTCAAAGGTTACCAAAATAAATCGTCTTTTAATTCACATACAAAGAGTGATATAACATAAAGCTTGAGGAACTTCAGTGAAGGTGATGAATATCAGTAGATCAGGTTAATTTTAAACAACTTACTTTTGTGTGTATTTTGTGAGTTTTTGAAACTTTTATACACTCTATGTTGGTTGTAACCGAGAGTGTATAAAAGACAGATGGTGCTGCCACCATGGGGTGAAAAGAGAACATTACACATTGATTCTGTTTGGCAGCGGGCCAGAACTAATACGTTTTAAGGAAGGAGCGAGGGGTCATATAAAATCTGATTTAGTGCCATGATTAGCCCGGGACAGACTTTGGACATCGCCCTGTCTAAGGACATAAAGACTAAATCACATATCTGTCTACCTAACTATTAATTGTTTTATTTGGAACATGTAAATATACCTAAAATAGCAGAATACATTGTCTGAGAAGCTTCTTCAGTTCTCCTCAGAAGTGAAGAAGCTTCTCGGATGAGAGGTGAAACGTCTTCAAACAACTTAAAGATGTCCAGATGCTTTTCTTTCCAAGCTCCTTAGAGAGCAGAATACATTGTAAATAGGAAAATAAAACAAAGTTAATATGCTGAGTTGTTGTGAATGTCTCTATATTTTACACAATTTAGATGCTTGGAAAGGAGTAGGATGAAGTTTACACTTATTTGATCCCACCACCCTTAATACTATTACATAATTTTGATTATTCAGTGTATCTTATTATCTTACTACCTGGCATTTAGATAGATGCAATTCTGCTGCGCATCATTTTGTTTTTACTACTAATACAAATGTATATTAATGGATGTTAAAAGAAGTAAAAAATATGTATAACCATCTATAATATACAAATACTAAACTTTGCAAGGAAATTTTGCAGAAAAATTTTGCAAATAATGGCATCCTTATGGTTTTCATTTAGAATAAGATCTATTAAAACTTAAAGTCAAAATGTATCCGTATACTGTTTTATTTGTAAGAGTAAGAGGACATTTGACCTGTTGATCGATTTAAAGACCCGTGTGGAGTTTTAGACTCACTCCACTCAAACAGATAAGTGCAAAAGAATTTCTCACCTGAACCCGGGAACAGAATTATTTGCGATGATTCCTGGTTCGGACGGGTTTGAGGATTAACCCAAGATGTTCTGCTTGTCCTGTGGGCCCTCTGGTGCAGGTGCCTCGTATCAGGAGGTACCCTGTCTGCATCGGGACCTTGCAGCGTGCTCAGAGGGGGTTCTTCGAGCCCGAGACCTTCCAGAACCCGTACTTTGAACCAGGATAGCACAGCCCCACGGGACAGCTCCTCACCCATGCAAGCTTGAATTATACCATGGATGCAAAGAGGACCCAGGATGAGGACAGTACAGGACACCATGACTATATATCTTGAAACTCTTGATGAGAGGGGAAAAAAAAAATCCTTAAAGTAGGCGCAACTATTTTTACAGCTTCAGAGTCTGCCTTGTTTGTCTGGTTACCTCTAGAAAATGGATTCCCTCCTGTTGCTTTCCCTGTTTTCTAACATATTTGTTTTGTCTCTGCGTGCTATCTGCCTCTGAGGGAAGTCTGTGAAGTAAAGCATTCTGCTGGTGAAACAAATGGAAGATAAAGAGTGACCTTGACGGATTGGATGTTACACATAGTAACAGGGGAATGTGTCTCTGTCTGCTTCTTTGTCCTACTCAGTTGTTTCTGGGTAGATTGGTTTACTTTAATCTTCAGCATACAGATAAAAACATATAAATGCCACAAATATATAAACTTCTCCTTTTTTATTTGATGTGAATTAAATTTAGGCATCTGTCAAGACATTCCTCCTCTCAGATTTCTGTATACTTCCATGTTACACACACACACACACACACACACACACACACACACACACACACACACACACACACACACACACACACACACACACACTTTGAAATGATAGGAAG
>NW_024583037.1:196364-201230 GCF_018398535.1 Haplochromis burtoni
TGGTGCAAATTACTGACCTCTGTCATCATTTTAAGTGGGGGAACTTGCACAATCGGTGGCTGACTAAATACTTTTTTGCCCCACTGTATAACCTTTAAACAGGCCTAAAAGCAAATTTTCACAGTAGTTTTCTTTTAAAATAGGCATATTTGATCATATATGATCCAGGCAATTGATATATGCATTTTTTGTCTGTTTGTTTTGTTGGTTTTTCTTTTTTTGCCCTTTGTCACCGTCCCTCTTCCCCGCAGTTTTTCTTTCCCTCTTTCTTTCTCCCTTTTCTTTCCCCCAGTCAAGTCTGTCCCGTGTGTAGTAAGTGAAAAGAAAATAAACAATAAATGCGAAGGTGAATCAAATAGACCAATACGGCAAGGCCGGGACGGTCCATTTGGTAAACTAATTCCATTAGGCACCTTTCTTTGCCTTTAGACAATAATTCTGATGGCAAAAGAACCAAACAGGACAGGCAGAAAAAAATAGATAAATAAAATAAATAAATAAAAATTAAATAAATAAAATAGGCATATTTTCAATCAGTAAAGCTTTTATTTTGAGCAAATGTTAAGATGTGAAAGTACAACCAAATCCGTGAAATGATGAATAGAATGAAAACCCATCCTAGCCCACCGAGGAGCTTTAAGAGTAGTGCACCTCAAACTCGTGGACTTAATCCTGAAGCAGGAGAGATCTTTTTTCAGCAAACTTTTAAAATAAGCAATAAGGGAAAATGCAAGAAAAGAGTTTTCCACAAAGTCTTGCAGAAATGGCAGATATCTGACATAGTGCATTGCTAGGTGGGTATAAAAAGGATCAAACTTTTCCCACTGCTTTATCCGTTTGAAAATCAGCTTCTATGTGTTTTTGGGATCATTGTCCACACTCAAATATTTCCAAGTTTCAACTGTCTATCTGCTGATTTGAGTTGAAGATTGTAGCATTGTCTTAACACACGCTTGAATGTTCCACAACAGGGAGCTGTCAAAATGTCTGCTTTTATAGAGGAGCTCACACTTGCTGATGGTCATAAAGGTGAACATAAATGGGCACTTTGACATCAACATCACGATGTAGTCACAAAACATAGAAGGAAAGGACAGCCTTGATTTAGCAGATTTTTCCAGGTTTAGAAGCTCAACTTTGGTTTTCTGTCTTCTTTCAGGTGAAGGACTAGATATATGTGGGACCTTCAGATTGTTCCTGCCTCTGAGACTCTCTGGGATGATATAAAACCAGACTGGATGTTACAGTTTTTTCTGAATGCTTAAACCCTAACTGTGATTCCTGCAGCACAATCTCTAAAACTATCCAGACTTATAGCAAAACCACTCACTGAGTTTGCAAAACTAAAAGCACAAAAACTGCTTTGCACTCAGTTTGCAATTTTGTAACACACACTTTGCAAAACTGTAGGCTTCACACAAATAAGAAAACCTGTCACCCAATAATCAAAACATTGTAGTTCTCTTGCAAAAGCAAACACAGCTAGATTAACTCTTCACACCTTCGTAAAAATGGTGTTTCCGTATCAAACAGTACACACAAGCCATCATCTACTAAGCACACAATGCGCCAACTGCACACTGATGGTATGAATACAAAACACATCTGGCTTTTGCTTTCTCTGTGCACAAGGTAGGCTATGTCAGTTTGAGCTCATACTTCTGTCATAGATCCATAAGCATAGAGGGATCCAAACTTCAAGTACTGGTGTTTATTCAAACACATCAAAACAAACACAAGTGTTTATTTCCAAGTATAGGATTATTTGCAATCGCCATAATGACTATATGGGTTACTTGGTCTGCAGTGAACATGCTTCCTCTGCCCCCAGCATCTGGTCATCTAGCAATTCTGTAAAGTAACAATTTCAGTATTTTTACATCAATGGTATTGGTGTGTTTCTCATTGGCATATGGCAGTGCTACAAATCTTTGTGCGAAGTGACTGTACTAACCGATTCTCATTTCAAGATGTCCTTATGGTACTTGCTACAGTGTAGCGGCTCGAGTTAGGCTGGACCCGTTGGCCAGCTACCCTCAGGGTCATTCCACGGTTGATTACATGGTCCACTATTGTAGCTCTGATGTCATCAGCAATTCTATTTCTTACTCTTCCTACCCTTCCTCTCCCCCCTCCTCATCTTCCTCTCCCCCCTCCTCGTCTTCCTCTTGCTCCTCCTTGTCCTTGTCGTCCTCTTCATCCTACTTCTTCACCTCCACGTCCTCTTCCTCGGCCTCCTCTACTTCTCACTCTTTCTGCTCCCTCCATTGTACTCCGCACACACAGCTTACCTGTATTATAGTGCTTAGGCTGATTGCAAAGTGAACTAATTATCTAAAAAAGTTTTCACATGTGAAAGTGTGCCAGACAGTTGGCAAATTAGTGTTAATGATAGCCATACATGTGTATACTTTTGCTAGGAGTGTGTTGGAAATTTGGTAATTGAGTGTTGTGCAGTGAATTGTGCCTACAGTTTTGCAAAGTGTGTGTTACAAAATTGCAAACTGAGTGCAAAGCAGTTTTTGTGCTTTTAGTTTTGCAAACTCAGTGAGTGGTTTTGCTATAAGTCTGAATAGTTTTAGAGATTGTGCTACAGGAATCACAGTTAGGGTTTAAGCATTCAGAAAAAACTGTAACATCCATGGTTTTATATCATCCCAGAGAGTCTCAGAGGCAGGAACAATCTGAAGGTCCCACATATATCTAGTCCTTCACCTGAAAGAAGACAGAAAACCAAAGTTGAGCTTCTAAACCTGGAAAAATCTGCTAAATCAAGGCTGTCCTTTCCTTCTATGTTTTGTGACTACATCGTGATGTTGATGTCAAAGTGCCCATTTATGTTCACCTTTATGACCATCAGCAAGTGTGAGCTCCTCTATAAAAGCAGACATTTTGACAGCTCCCTGTTGTGGAACATTCAAGCGTGTGTTAAGACAATGCTACAATCTTCAACTCAAATCAGCAGATAGACAGTTGAAACTTGGAAATATTTGAGTGTGGACAATGATCCCAAAAACACATAGAAGCTGATTTTCAAACGGATAAAGCAGTGGGAAAAGTTTGATCCTTTTTATACCCACCTAGCAATGCACTATGTCAGATATCTGCCATTTCTGCAAGACTTTGTGGAAAACTCTTTTCTTGCATTTTCCCTTATTGCTTATTTTAAAAGTTTGCTGAAAAAAGATCTCTCCTGCTTCAGGATTAAGTCCACGAGTTTGAGGTGCACTACTCTTAAAGCTCCTCGGTGGGCTAGGATGGGTTTTCATTCTATTCATCATTTCACGGATTTGGTTGTACTTTCACATCTTAACATTTGCTCAAAATAAAAGCTTTACTGATTGAAAATATGCCTATTTTATTTATTTAATTTTTATTTATTTATATTTATCTATTTTTTTCTGCCTGTCCGTTTGGTTCTTTTGCCATCAGAATTATTGTCTAAAGGCAAAGAAAGATGCCCAACGGATTTACTTTACCAAATGGACCATCCCAGCCTTGCCGTATGGTCTATTTGATTCACCTTTGCTATTGTTTATTTTATTTTCACTTGCTGACATACGGGAAAGACTTGACTGGGGGAAAGAAAGGGAGAAAGAAAAGGGAAAGAGAAAAGCGGGAAGAGGACGGTGACAAAGGGCAAAAAAAGAAAAACCAACAAAACAAACAGACAAAAAATGCATATATCAATTGCCTTGATCATATATGATCAAATATGCCTATTTTAAAAGAAAACTACTGTGAAAATTTGCTTTTAGGCCTGTTTAAAGGTTATACAGTGGGGCAAAAAAGTATTTAGTCAGCCACCGATTGTGCAAGTTCCCCCACTTAAAATGATGACAGAGGTCAGTAATTTGCACCAGAGGTACACTTCAACTGTGAGAGACAGAATGTGGAAAAAAAAATCCATGAATCCACATGGTAGGATTTGTAAAGAATTTATTCGTAAATTAGGGTGGAAAATAAGTATTTGGTCACCTCAAACAAGGAAAATCTCTGGCTCTCACAGACCTGTAACGTCTTCTGTAAGAAGCTTTTCTGTCCCCCACTCGTTACCTGTATGAATGGCACCTGTTTGAACTCATCATCTGTATAAAAGACACCTGTCCACAGCCTCAAACAGTCAGACTCCAAACTCCGCCATGGCCAAGACCAAAGAGCTTTCGAAGGACACCAGGAAAAGTATTGTAGACCTGCACCAGACTGGGAAGAGTGAATCTACAATAGGCAAGCAGCTTGGTGTGAAAAAATCAACTGTGGGAGCAATCATCAGAAAATGGAAGACATACAAGACCACTGATAATCTCCCTCGATCTGGGGCTCCACGCAAGATCTCATCCCGTGGGGTCAAAATGATCATGAGAACGGTGAGCAAAGATCCCAGAACCACACGGGGGGACCTGGTGAATGACCTGCAGAGAGCTGGGACCAAAGTAACAAAGGTCACCATCAGTAACACACTACAACGGCAGGGAATCAAATCCCGCAGTGCCAGACGTGTTCCGCTGCTGAAGCCAGTGCATGTCCAGGCCCGTCTGAAGTTTGCCAGAGAGCACATGGATGATACAGCAGAGGATTGGGAGAATGTCATGTGGTCAGATGAAACCAAAGTAGAACTTTTTGGTATAAACTCAACTCGTCGTGTTTGGAGGAAGAAGAATACTGAGTTGCATCCCAAGAACACCATACCTACTGTGAAGCATGGGGGTGGAAACATCATGCTATGGGGCTGTTTTTCTGCCAAGGGGACAGGACGACTGATCCGTGTTAAGGACAGAATGAATGGGGCCATGTATCGTGAGATTTTGAGCCAAAACCTCCTTCCATCAGTGAGAACTTTGAAGATGAAACGAGGCTGGGTCTTCC
>NW_024583037.1:201255-220168 GCF_018398535.1 Haplochromis burtoni
ATGCATAATGCAGAACTGTAGTAACTATAGAGGGATAAAGGATATTGAAGATGGCGCTGCCAGGCAGGAGGAAAAGACAAAGATCACAGAGTACATTCCTGGATACCGGACATGCAGAGAGTTGGTGTGACAGAAGAGGATGCTAGGTTTAGGACTTCTTTTATGCCTGAGAACGATAGTGCAACCTCTAATTAATTAATGGCTATTAAGTAAACATAATTAGGCTTTTCATACATAATGTTTCAGTAGAAAAAGTCAAAAGGTTCCAGGTTATTAAGAAAAACTTAACATAAAATTCCCCCCATTCTTTACTTATCCCAGCTGACTCAGCAATACAACAATGGCTGTATAAGTATACCATTCTCAATTGTTTCATCCACATTACTCGTTGAATGAACTACACAGCTACCTTCTGATTAGTAGGCAAAATGGAGCATCCAAGATTTGGGTTTATCCATTTAATGGTTGTTTTCATTGGTACCAACTGAAATATTTCTGTATAAGCACACATTTTTCTCAAGTTGAAAAAAGTAATCCCAGTATGCCACTTAGCTCAGATTGTTATCATATGGTGTTAACAGGGCATGAGTTCAATGCCCATACTAGGGTTTTTTTTTTTTAATGAAGTAATGTGTTTCATACCACCACCTTTTGAAACACAGAAAATGTTCATGTTGTATAACTGCATATCTTATTAATGCTAAATCATAGGTTCGGTCTCCATGTTGGCCGTCAATGCTTTCATTCACAGACAAATTCATTATCAGCTGAGAGTCAGCCACTACTCTTTCATTACTAACAGACACACAAAGAAACGTTTATTTATTTATTTTAACAAACACTTGCTGATCAGTCTTGACGTCACATGTTAACAAACCAGTGTGCAAGTGCCAAAGCAAATTGGAAAGAATAAGTGTTCAGAAACCAAGAGAAGCAAATGAAGTTTTTTGTTTTTTGTACTGTGAACACGAGATTCAAGATTACGCAAAAAAAATCTCTGTCTCTCTCGCTCTCTCTCTTGCTCTCTCTCACTATATGTATGTGCATATATATACATACATATGTATGTATGTATGTATGTATGTATGTATGTATCAAATATCTTTTTTCTTCTTCTTTCTTTTATCTTTTTGTTGTATTAAAAAATAATTAAATGAAGGAAACAGTAGATAATAAAAGTAATTGTTCATTTCACCTCCAATCTTTTACAGTTTTTTCTGATTGCTTAAGCACATTTTTTGTAACTATTGGCTAATTTTGCAAAACTCTTCACACAAATAAGAAAACCTGTCACCCAATAATCAAAACATTGTAGTTCTCTTGCAAAAGCAAACACAGCTAGATTAACTCTTCACACCTTCGTAAAAATGGTGTTTCCGTATCAAACAGTACACACAAGCCATCATCTACTAAGCACACAATGCGCCAACTGCACACTGATGGTATGAATACAAAACACATCTGGCTTTTGCTTTCTCTGTGCACAAGGTAGGCTATGTCAGTTTGAGCTCATACTTCTGTCATAGATCCATAAGCATAGAGGGATCCAAACTTCAAGTACTGGTGTTTATTCAAACACATCAAAACAAACACAAGTGTTTATTTCCAAGTATAGGATTATTTGCAATCGCCATAATGACTATATGGGTTACTTGGTCTGCAGTGAACATGCTTCCTCTGCCCCCAGCATCTGGTCATCTAGCAATTCTGTAAAGTAACAATTTCAGTATTTTTACATCAATGGTATTGGTGTGTTTCTCATTGGCATATGGCAGTGCTACAAATCTTTGTGCGAAGTGACTGTACTAACCGATTCTCATTTCAAGATGTCCTTATGGTACTTGCTACAGTGTAGCGGCTCGAGTTAGGCTGGACCCGTTGGCCAGCTACCCTCAGGGTCATTCCACGGTTGATTACATGGTCCACTATTGTAGCTCTGATGTCATCAGCAATTCTATTTCTTACTCTTCCTACCCTTCCTCTCCCCCCTCCTCATCTTCCTCTCCCCCCTCCTCGTCTTCCTCTTGCTCCTCCTTGTCCTTGTCGTCCTCTTCATCCTACTTCTTCACCTCCACGTCCTCTTCCTCGGCCTCCTCTACTTCTCACTCTTTCTGCTCCCTCCATTGTACTCCGCACACACAGCTTACCTGTATTATAGTGCTTAGGCTGATTGCAAAGTGAACTAATTATCTAAAAAAGTTTTCACATGTGAAAGTGTGCCAGACAGTTGGCAAATTAGTGTTAATGATAGCCATACATGTGTATACTTTTGCTAGGAGTGTGTTGGAAATTTGGTAATTGAGTGTTGTGCAGTGAATTGTGAGTTTTGCAAAATTAGCCAATAGTTACAAAAAATGTGCTTAAGCAATCAGAAAAAACTGTAAAAACATTTGTCACATGCTCAAGAGTATGTAAGGAGAGATTAATCAAAGCTTAACTTTCAGTTTTTTGCAGTAGAAGATGGTAGGAAATATTTGGATGTATTTAAGAGAATATTTATTTATTCAGTAGTATTAGTTTACATTGGCAGTTTGAGCTCCATAATTTTAACAGTTATAAATTACAGATAGAGCTGAAATGAACAATTACTTTTATTATCTACTGTTTCCTTCATTTAATTATTTTTTAATACAACAAAAAGATAAAAGAAAGAAGAAGAAAAAAGATATTTGATACATACATACATACATACATACATACATACATACATATGTATGTATATATATGCACATACATATAGTGAGAGAGAGCAAGAGAGAGAGCGAGAGAGACAGAGATTTTTTTTGCGTAATCTTGAATCTCGTGTTCACAGTACAAAAAACAAAAAACTTCATTTGCTTCTCTTGGTTTCTGAACACTTATTCTTTCCAATTTGCTTTGGCACTTACACACTGGTTTGTTAACATGTGACGTCAAGACTGATCAGCAAGTGTTTGTTAAAATAAATAAATAAACGTTTCTTTGTGTGTCTGTTAGTAATGAAAGAGTAGTGGCTGACTCTCAGCTGATAATGAATTTGTCTGTGAATGAAAGCATTGACGGCCAACATGGAGACCGAACCTATGATTTAGCATTAATAAGATATGCAGTTATACAACATGAACATTTTCTGTGTTTCAAAAGGTGGTGGTATGAAACACATTACTTCATTAAAAAAAAACAAACCCTAGTATGGGCATTGAACTCATGCCCTGTTAACACCATATGATAACAATCTGAGCTAAGTGGCATACTGGGATTACTTTTTTCAACTTGAGAAAAATGTGTGCTTATACAGAAATATTTCAGTTGGTACCAATGAAAACAACCATTAAATGGATAAACCCAAATCTTGGATGCTCCATTTTGCCTACTAATCAGAAGGTAGCTGTGTAGTTCATTCAACGAGTAATGTGGATGAAACAATTGAGAATGGTATACTTATACAGCCATTGTTGTATTGCTGAGTCAGCTGGGATAAGTAAAGAATGGGGGGAATTTTATGTTAAGTTTTTCTTAATAACCTGGAACCTTTTGACTTTTTCTACTGAAACATTATGTATGAAAAGCCTAATTATGTTTACTTAATAGCCATTAATTAATTAGAGGTTGCACTATCGTTCTCAGGCATAAAAGAAGTCCTAAACCTAGCATCCTCTTCTGTCACACCAACTCTCTGCATGTCCGGTATCCAGGAATGTACTCTGTGATCTTTGTCTTTTCCTCCTGCCTGGCAGCGCCATCTTCAATATCCTTTATCCCTCTATAGTTACTACAGTTCTGCATATTACACTTGCTGCAAATCAGTACCAGTACACTTCATCTCCTTTTCTCAGACATTCTCCCTCTCCAAGATTGTGTTCAACCACTTGGCCAAAAACTCCACTACCCTCTCTCCACAGGTATGTCATGTGTACACTCTTCATCCGCTTCATAGCTGTCCACATTTTCTCTTCTCTACACCTTTAATCCAAGAAGGGACATTAAAATGTGAGGAATAATAAATACAAAAAGTGTGAAAAGGCTTTTAAAATGTGTGGCTACAAGATCTTTCAAAGTATTGGCATATCTGCATTGACAAGATTTGGGCCTTTGATGTAGCCCTGGTGTTATAATACTGCTAAGTTACCAAATAATCACTGCCACTCATCTAAGCAGGAAAAAGTTGCCACACCTACACTGAAGATCAGATAGAAAGATGAGGAAAAGAGGGAACCGTAATGAGAGACAGGAACCAATGAAAACAAAAACAATATTGGTCTAAAGAACACAGACTACAGGCATTGGAAAACAGAAAGCTTCTGGCATCAAAAATCTGTTCTACTTCTTTCAGTTTCTCTACATTCATATGTAGAGAAACCACCAATTAGGCTTGGATTCATTAAAACATGTTGTGCAGCAGTGTTGCTCAAACTGAACTCTTTACCTTGCACTATTATAAACATTTGTGTGTTATATGAATATTTATTATTGTAGAGTCTTTACCTTACCTTACAAATAAACACATCTTGAGGAAACTTGATGTGATTTGGGGCTATATATTTTTTTACCCCCAGCATTTTCAAGCTCTTGTAATTACTTAATCCACATGAAATTTTCAAATCAGAAAAAATAAAAACTTTGTGGCACAATTTTTTGCTATAACAGCATGAATATCAGTTTTTATATCTATGATCCAGAGGAAAATAATTTTGCACCGTTACCTTGGAGGACCTCTTTCTGATAATTCACTAACAACCCCCCCCCCCCCCCCCCCACACACACACACACACACAAAAGTCAGTAAACTTAAGTAAAGGCTCATACCAACCATGTGGCAAAGTTCAAAATATGTTATAGCATGTGGAATGTCCCTCTTTTTTACCTACAGTTTGATTGCAGGTTCATTCTGTATAAATAAGCGGACTAGGAAAATATTCATATTATGTTGGTTATGTTTTGCATGGTTTACTTTAATATGCTAAAATTATTGTCCAAAAAAGTAAAAAAAAAAGAAAATCCTGAAGGTAAACAGCCAGGCAAGACTCCAGGAAATCAAGCTACAATCGTACTCATAGATCCTGCTAATTAACATTTACCCCCCCCCCCCCCCCACCCACACACACACACACACAAAAGCAGCAATACATTTTGAAATGACAGGAAGTAAATTTGAAATACTTTCAAAGTTAGGAATAAATCTACCTGTGATCACTAAATCTGTAGTCTGGCATTAAGCTGAATACTGGGTTTCAAATGTCTCAAGATCAGTCTGTTTCATGAGGCTATATTTGTTTCATACCTTTTATTATTGTTATTAGTAGCATTATTAATTATAAAGCCATAAATGTTGTGTATTAAGTCCTTAACATTTTTAAAGACAATAGGAAGAGCTTAGTATTACAGATAGCTATTTTGTGGGTCTCGCTTAGCATAAAGCATTTCTTTTCTGCATGTGTACATTGAGCTGAGAGAAAACACAGCATCAGCCAGGAGGGTTGGCAGAAATGGGAAGATGCTGAAGAAAAACATCTCCATGGTGGAGACCAGCAGGTATCTGTGTTTCGGCTGAGCAGATGTGACCGCGTGCAGCATTGCTGCGATGACCGGATCGGCGTCCTTGAATCCCACCCTACATGTTGACGTGAAGTAGTCATTGGCCAGATCAATGTACTCTCTGCCAAAGATTCGTTTTTTCTCATCATCCAGTTTGTTCCAGATGTCCAAAGCAGTTTTCCTCTTCAGGATGTTAGTGGCTTGGCCAAAATTACCTGGCTGAATGATGCTGACCTGAAAGGGAGTTTATGTTCAGTTAGTCCATTTACAGCGTTTTTGTGTGTATCTGTGTTTCTGTGTGTGTTTTAACTTAAACAACAAATCCATGACATTTATGAAAGGTTATTTGCGTTCCTGATGAAACTTGAGCTAGCTTAGCATAAAGACTCAACTAGGAGGAAAGAGTCTTCTATCAGGTATTTTTAAATCTTGATGGGTGTTCACATCAGTATCAATTACTCCAACTCATGGATTCCTGTAAACCCATAACTTGTTTTCTCACTTCTATTTTTGTTGGGTTAGACCAAAAAGAAGAAATGGATTAGGCAAACTTTAGATATACTCTAATCAATTTTCTATGATATATACTATGATGTCATGTTTGATCACAATAATCTCAAAATTAAGGACACAGAGCTAATATTTTTACATTTTTAAGTAAAGATTTAGGTTTCAAGAGAAACAATGTGGTTTTGAAAAATGGCAAAGCTTGCACAATGTTCAAGGTTTCTGCCCTGGACTCGTTCAAATGGTCACAACGTAACAGGTAAACACATGGTCACTTAGAGCTTCATGTCTGTTAATGAAATACACATTAACAGACAAAGTGTCTTGAGCCACCCCTCATTTGTTTATATTTTGTTTCCAAGAAGCCAAAATTTTCTGTATTTTTTTCAAAGTGGTCTTGATCAATAGCTTGCTGGACTTTCTAAAGGTCTTTCAAAGTTTTTTGGGGGGGCATTGGTTGCTATTTTAGTCATCTGTGGTCTATACGTAACAGGTAACTTAGTAAAGAACCAGGTTTAAATTGCATTTAGAGGCACTATGTTAATAGCTGCCCATTGCAAAAACACATTTAAGGACAAAAGGAGAAGTGGGAGGCCTTTAAAAATCCTACAGCAGATGAAAAGCATCTTAAGAAATAGGGAAAAAAAACCAAAAAAACCCCACCTAATCAGAAACGTTCTCAGTGGAAGGCTGGCTGTCAAGAAGCCATTCTTATTGAATGGAAAGAGGGAGAAAAGGCTGAAAGGCTGAGGTGTGAAAATTACACAAGAACTGGACTAAAAAGCTTTGACAACTGTTCTGATGGAGTGATGAATCCATATTTGACATTTTTGGTTCAAATGGCCATCATTTTTACAAAAGGTCAGGAGAGTGGTACAGCAGTGACTTTCTTGATGCATGCTCAATCATCCAGGTAAGCAAATCCCAAATAATTGATTCTGAAACCTGCAGTCAGCTGGGACTGAAGAAGTCACTTGGATAAGTGAAAAAATGTTTCTCACACTGAAAATGTTACGTCTAGATGAACAGAATCATTTTTTTTGGATACAACAGTGAGTGTCTACAGCCATCTGTAAAACACGGTGGGGGCTCTGTCATGGTTTGGGGCTGCATTTGAACCACTGGTGTAAATTAATAGAATTATGAAGAGAATCAAAGCAGCCAAATTGTTCTGTGTGTTATACAAGTGTGAGAACCAGATGTTTCTCTGAATCCTGTTCCTAAAAGCAAAATAAATAAGCATTGGAATGTCTTGGAAAATCCAATGAAAACATACCATGGTTTTTCATTAGAATGTGATGTCCCACAGCACTGGCAAAAACAACTCTGTACAGTGTAATTAAAATAAAAAAAAATTCAACTTTACTTACTCAATGAACCGTATTCATAGAAAGACTTCGTTCCCATTCCCCTCACAGGCATAACATTTTATGTACCACAGAATTACTAAATTTTCTACTTCATGCTTTACAGTGTCATGGGATGTTTTTGTGTATCTTTTCACCCATTCGGTACCTTCACGCCAAAACTAGCCATTTCCACTCTTAAGCAGTCAGCAAATGCCTCCAGTCCTCTCTTTGACACACTGTATGCTCCCATGTTCAAGCAGTAGAAGAAGGAAAAGATACTTGACACAAAAACCATCCGACCTGAAAACATTACACAAGCCTTTATTATCCATAACGCCACTACAGTATAAATGTGAGGACAGTAATGTAGCTACACATGGAACTCACCTTTGCTGGCACGAACCAGCGGTAGGAAAGCGATAGATGTCCTAATGGATCCAAACAGGTTAACATCCACCATGTTTTGGAAATCTTCAATAGTGCTCCATTCGATCTCGGCCCAGTCTGAGATCCCAGCATTGTTCACAACTGCCCACAGACCTGACAAACAATAAAATCCCACTGACCCTACTTTTTTCTTTAGAGAAATGTAGTTTTAAATGTGAAATAAAAAACATGCAACATGTCATGGATAGACCAAATAGACTAGAAAGTAATTTTTTTCCCACACTATTTGTCAAATTTGTAAAAGTTTTATTTCTTGCAAAAACAGAAACTGAACTGGCCTTTGGAAAGTTGACCTCACAAGCTAAAAAAATTAAAAGACTGGATTTACTGTGGATTCAAGACTTTTCATTATTCACCTTTGCCTTTTAATCTGTAACTATCATTGAGATTTTATCCTTACATATTTAAATACAAACAAGTCAAGAGATAAAGATAAAGAGATAAAGAAAAGTCAAAAGTTTGTCTTTTCTATAAGCAATATAAATAAGCAAACAATAAAATACAATTTTCTCCTTTTTGCCATGGCTAATCTTTAATACATTTTTTCCACTGAGCTAAACTCCTACCTTTCTCTGGCAGGTTCTCCTGCACCATTTTCTTTGCCTGCTGCAAGTCTTCATCCCTTGTGACATCCAACTTGAGGATTTTTAGATTACTGGAGCTCTGTCTGACCAGGCTCTGGGCTCCAGCTCCTCCTGGAGACAAACACCCAGCAAAGACCACAAACCCCTTTTGGTCCAAACAGCGTGCCAGGTGGTGCCCGAAGCCACTGTCACAGCCTGTTATCAGCACAGCATGGCCACAGCTGTCCAACACATGGTTGGAGCGGTAGATGGAAATAAGCTTGGAATAGATGAAGAGGAGGATGGCAGTGATGGGGATGATGCTGACCATTTCGATGAGGAAGAAAATGGTGATCATGCTGCTGAAGTTTCAATGAACTACTGTGCTAGATGATTATCTGTATAGATGCACGGTTGATGAGGTTCAGAGGATAGACTGGCCACCTTCCTTGGCATGTGTAGAATATATAAATAGCTTCACCAGAAAGAAAGAAAACAGAAACAAGATTCAAAACAAGTGAAAATAGACGAAATCTTTTCTTCTAATAGAGAAAACGTTTCTTCTTGAAACATTAAAAAAGGCCACAAAATAAAGATTAACTCTTACCAGAAGTGTCATCTCATGTTCTGGTGAAAGGGAGTGCAGTCTTTAAATAACAAGTCATCAGGTGAACTCTGCCAGGACGACAAAGTCAGATCAGAGTTTTTTGGTTTTTTTTTTACAAAATGCCTCCGGCTGCTTTCATTTGAGACATATCTTTGTAAGACATCATATGTGTACTGGAACCTTCACACAATTATGTGGGGATAGCTTTTGTGGCTTTACCAAGAACTAAAGATTACAAAAAAGTACAGGAAGTAAAGATTATACAAAAGGGTATTATACAGGGGCACTGCAAACAGCCAAAGTGTTTGTTGCCTCAGTTCAACAAGTCAGTAGTTGTTTCATCAGGAGCAGACATTAAAAAGGAAACAAATAATCTTGTCGACACAGCCAACAAATAATCGAAACAACTGGCTATAGGCAGACTTGTAGAGCTATAGAGCTTTAAGGCATCAGTAGTCAGTCTGTCCCTCTCTTTTTTTTTTTTCTTGCCTGTGCCGTTCGTTTCTTTTGCCATCAGAATTATTGTCTAAAGGCGAAGAAAGATGCACAACGGATTTACTTTACTAAATGGACCATCCCAGCCTTGCCGTAATGGTCTATTTGATTCACCTTTTATTGTTTATTTTATTTTTTATTTTCACTTGCTAGATACGGGACAGACTGAGGGAAAGGCAGGGGAGAAAGAAAGAGGGAAAGGAAAAACAGCGGAGAAGAGGGACGGGGATAAAGGGCAAAAAACAAAAACCAACAAAATAAGCAGACAAAAAATACATATATCAATCACCTGGATCACCTGTTGAGAAAGAAAAAAGAAAACAAGCGGAAGAAAAAGAGAGCAATAGAATAAACAACATCATGATGATATATGGGAATATGACAGTAAATACTAAATATTAAACATTATTGTGAAGCACGTAAGCCACAGCCACAGCCCCGTCCTCCAGGGCATGAAGCAGGTATGGAAGCGATCAAAACTCCAGACATCCAGAGGCCCTCAGAGCACAAGAGACCAAGGAAGACCAACAGAGGGGCAGCCGCGCCACTATCCCAGAAAGAGCCGAGGAGAGTCCCAGATGAGGGGTCACTCAGCAGCCGTGGAGCAGAAGCCAGGAGGGGGGTTGCGGTGACGTGCCCGTGAGCTCCGCCGGCAGCCAGCTGTGCCAGAGTGACTGAGGCTGGGGGCACCCCACCCCCGAAGTGGCCCGAGCGAGCCCCAGGCCCGAATAAGCAGCCACCAAGGAGTGAGCCGGTGTGTGCCTGTCCCATCCCCGGACACAAAGAACCACCAATGCACCAATGTCTGAGGGCGTCTGCCACTGGAAGGGGAAGTGGTGGGGGGAGATAGGCCTCCATACCTTGGAGGGCCTGAGATGTCCCTAGAGAGGTGACATCTGATACCCGACCTGACATATAGACACAAACAAGCAGGCACACACAGATACAAACATCCATTCCCACCCTCATGCTCTCATATGCACTTACTCCACACTCACCCAACGTGGAGACAGACATAGAGAGACACTGTACACACAATCACACTCCCCAGGCGTATTCTAAGCGCCTAGGTACCCTTGCCCCTGGAGGGGGAAACTGCACCCAGACCCGGGTGGTGTTACCCTTTTCCCTGGGGTGGGGAGAAGCAGACCGCCCTGACTCCGCAGCAGCAGGGAGGCCCCACATTCCAGACCCCTGTCGGATGGCCAACTGCTCCTCCTAGCCCTCCTGCTCCAGCAGGCCGCAGAGAACGGGGGTGTGTGAAGACTCCAAACCTCCCTCCACCCGCTCATTGTAGTGTTGATGCATGTGTGTTCTAAGGTGCATATAAACCCAGGAGGGCATGGAGCTACCTGCCAGAGAGCAGCAGGTAAGCGCATAGCCCCTCCTGATAGCCCTCAATGTCTACATGTATTTAAAATTGAGAGGTGGGCAACGACACCAGGGGTGAGGTTGTACACCCTGATGGTCTTTTGGATTCCGTGTATCGTGCTCACCCCCAAGATCCTATATGTATGTGTAATGAGAGTGTGAGTAATGTGAATGTCTAAGTTGTGGGATAAAATTGTGGCAGAGGCAACCAGACGGGGACAGGGGGGGGATGCCTCCCCTGCACCCTGGTGACACACCCTTACCCCAAGGCCCTACATGTGTGGGTGATTGTGGTGGAGCGGGAAGAGGGAGGCAGCTGAAGATGGGGAGGGAAGGAAGGGAGGGGCAAGTGACCCCTCCCTGGATCCAGTTCCCCCGCTGACCCCAGTAGGCACCCCCATACTCCGCAACCCGCCAGGGAAAGGGGGTCCTGGCCCATCCGGGCCGGGGGCCAGTACAGCAGCGCCGCCTGACCCCGCAGAGCCCGGGACAGCCCACCCGACCCCACCACCCACCCCGTCATCCACTCATCTTCCAGAGTACACAAGACAATAGACGCCCAGGCTGAGATCTTCCTCCACCTCTCCTGTATCTCCCCCTCCTGCAGAGAGTTCCTGAAGAGAGGAGACCTCCTGCAAGATGTAACAATCTTCCCCACCATTTGAAGAGCCCCCCAGGTGGCTTGATGCACTGGCGGCACCCTGCGCCAGGGCTGGGCCCCCAAACACCCACCCGCCCACAACCCCCCCGAGGCCCAGCCAGGGCCCCAGCCCAGAGACGGAGCGCCCCCAGAACTTCACGCCCGTCCCGGACCCACCCAGGGGCAGCCAGGCTACCAGGTCAGTAACCCACGTCCGTCAGCACAGACCCTCCCTTAGCCCCGCTGCATGCAGCCACGAGGAAACAGTCACCTAAGAGCCAACAGAACCCTTAATAGGCCGTGACCACTACCCCAGGTTCAGCCCTCCAAGGAAGATGCTCCTGGGGAACACCCCGACGCCCCAAGCCTGTCCCTACCCCCACACCAATCACAACAGCGAAGAAAGAACCAAACTATGACCCCCCACCCCCACTAGGTGATGGAGCTGATCAAAGGAGCCCAGAGCAATTGATCTGATGTGGTGGCAGAGGCTGTATCAAGACTAATGTAATCTAATAGATAGTTTATATTGGTTAGAATTAAGATTATCTTTATTTTTCCTTATGCTATGCATAAGGCAGTGAAACCATATGGGCGATATTCTTTTCTGAAGTGACATTATCTAAGCTGCCAACAAACACACTAAAGGGGAAGTTGGAATGTTACATTTCAGACACTTCGATAAGTCTTCACATATCTCGCGCCAAAACTTCTGAACTGGTGGACAGAACCAAAGAGCGTGGATATAATTGTCCGGTGAATTGGTTTGGCAGTGTGAGCAGTTGTTGGTAGACGTAAAGCCCATCTTGAACATCCGATGACCTGTATAGTGCACTCTATGTAATATTTTGTATTGAATTAATTGAAGACTGGGATTTCTAATTAGATGAAAGGTTTTTAAGCAAATCTGAGACCAGAAGTTTAGGTCTAAGTTAACTGATAAATCCGCTTCCCATTTTGCAATAGGAAGTGATATTGATTCATCTGTTTTAGAAAGCATTCTGTATATTTTGGATAGTAATTTGGGGGTTTTAAGAGTAAGAAATTGAACCACACTTGGTGGTGTTTGTAGTTCAACTTGACCCGGTTTAAATTTCTTTTTTACTATGGATTTAATTTGTTGATATTCTAAAAATCTTTTCTTGTTGATCCCATATTGTGTAACTAGTCTGTCAAATGAAATAAATTCTGTTCCTTCTAGTATATGTTCTAAATATTTGATTCCTTTACCACTCCAATCTGAAAAGTTTATCATATTATTGTTTTGTAATATGTCAGGGTTGTTCCAGATAGGTGTACGTTTGCATGGGATTAATGAAGACGCCGTCAATTTTAGAAACTCCCACCATGCTGTCAGAGAAGAGCTGATGTTGATGCTTTTAAAGCATTCATGTCGTTGGATGTTTGAGCTGATAAATGGTAGGTCTGAAATCTCTAGATTATTGCAAAGTGCTTGTTCTACATCTAGCCAAGGTTCATCTAAGAGGGTATGTTTTAGCCATCCTGAGATAAACTGAAGCCTGTTGGCTAAGAAGTAGTGCTGAAAGTTAGGCAGTTCTAGTCCTCCTTTATCCTTGGTCTTTTGTAGTGTTTTTAAGCTTATACGTGGGGGTTTATTTTTCCAAAGGAATTTGGACATATATGAATCTAGAGATCTGAACCAATCTTGTGGCGGTTTAGTTGGGATCATTGAGAATAAATAATTTATTTTTGGTAAGACCATCATTTTTATAGCGGCAACCCTTCCCATGAGTGATATGGGTAGACATTTCCATCTAGCCAGATCACCTTCTACCTTCTTTAAAAGTGGGATATGGTTTAATTTAGTTAGATCTGCAAGCTTGGGAGAAACATTAATACCTAAATATTTTATATTTCCTGATTGCAGTGGTGTAGAAGAGAATTATGGAAGGAGCAATTAATCGGAAGGACTGTAGATTTTGACCAGTTAATTGAGTAATCTGATATTCTTGCAAAAGAGTTTATCAATTCAATCACCCCAGAGATATTGGTTTGTGAGTTTTGGAGAAAAAGTAACACATCATCCACATAAAGCAGGGGTGTCAAACTCAAATACACAGTGGGCCAAAATTCAAAATGGAACACCCTGCACCCTGGTGCATTATAATAATTATAATATTTTAAAAAATGAATAATTTCCGTGGGGAAACGCAGAAGGTGCAATCTCGCTGTTTTCTTGTGCATCTCTTACTGAACAATCGCGTAACATTAATATTTATTGAAAAAAAAAATCTTCCTCCAGATATAAAATGAATCTTTTCTTATGGACTCAAACAAGTTTATGCTGAAAAACTGAATATGGAACAAGCAAAGCTTAATACTAAACAATATATATATTAGCTGTATAATACCAGTAGGCCAGCTCTAATAGTAATTTGGTATGGCTTCGCGGGCCAAATGTAATTAGGCTGGCCGAGTTGACACTATTAATGTATCGGTCCGGGCATGTTAGCGGGGCCAAATGCACGGCGGTTTGATAACTATGGCATAAAGGCTGATATTATGTTCCACGTTCTTGCATTTTGCAGTGTCACTTAATTGCAAACAGTGAAGGGGAGAGTGGGCATCCCTGCCTGGTGCCCCTCAGAGACAGAAGCTGGAGGATGTTTGGTCATTTGTTTTGACACAAGCTGTTGGGGGAATTGTATAATATTTTTAACCAGTTAATGAAAGAGGTTCCAAAACCAAATTTGTGTAAAGTTGCAAATAGAAATTTCCAGTTAACTCTGTCAAATGCTTTTGTCTGCCTTCCTACCGTTCAGTTTCATGTGCATTTCCATTGTTGTCGACAGGATCCAGGTCATATCAGTTTCGGTGTTTTGTTTTTATTTTAGTGTGGCCCTGTTTATTTTAGTAAGAGTGTTAGAGGAGAGGAGGAAAAAACAGTGACAAATTCACATGTGCAGCCTGTCCGGCAGGAGGGAATACAATATAAATTAGATTGTAGTGCATAAATATACTTTTTTTTTTAAAAATGTCAAATATATTAAGTTAACATACCTCCAGCAGACAACTGTGTTTGCCGCACACCTGGCTTGTCTTCTAAAATCACTACTAGAAACATAAAATACAATAAACATCAAATACATTTCAACGAATTTAAAAAAGCACTAAAAGAAAAACAGCCTGTACCTCGAACCTCTGCTGCAGAAGTTGAAAACAACCGTTTGTGTAGATGACAAAACTTCTCAGGCTCTTCACCTACTCACACAACCATTGTTCACAGCCGCTCATCAGTACAAATGAGAGAAAAAGAGCACCTGTTGCTACTTCCTCTTTTATACCCTCCCTTGGGTCCCCTGGGTCCTAAAGCCTCCCCCATTACATAAAGAACAACAGGAATGAACAAAAAATTACACAAACCTAGAAACTAAAATAAACGAAGACAAAGATACAAAAACATGACCTTATAACCAACAGAGACTATTGTAAAAGAAATAATGAAAATGTAAACCATAAACCAAGGACTGTAACCACAACAGCGAGTGCTTAATAATGAATTCAAGGTCCAAAAATACAAATCTGAAAGTCTAGAATCAAGGACCAGAAAACCTTTAAAGATGTCAGAATTTGGGGTGTTGTGAAACTTTCAAGCCACAAAGAGCAGGTCACACCGATATAATGTACTGGTACATTGACAATGGACATCACATCAGGGTCTCTGGTCATAACCCAAAGATGAAACAGAAGTTTTCAGTTGAGAGCAGTGCCGAAGTCTTGCACACACTGCGAACACATGTGAGGAACATTGAATTCAAAGGGTTGTGCACCATGAAGCTGTTCCTCTCTCTGTTCCCTCTGTATGAAAACTCCATGGCAACCCACTTACTCTCTCAGGCATAATAGGAAAGTAACAATGGGACTGATATAATATTAATGCTTGTTTGCCTGAACTCCTCTACGGTGTTCAATGAGTCAAGGACATACTCTCAGGTTTTCACTTTCTCATAATTTTATAAATTCATGGTGTTAAAAAAAAGAGGTGATGCTATTCTGCTTCTAAACTAAAGAACTGTAAAAAAAAAAACCCCAAAAACAATAATAAATATATATCTATATCTATATATACAGTGGGGCAAAAAAGTATTTAGTCAGCCACCGATTGTGCAAGTTCCCCCACCTAAAATGATGACAGAGGTCAGTAATTTGCACCAGAGGTACACTTCAACTGTGAGAGACAGAATGTGGAAAAAAAAATCCATGAATCCACATGGTAGGATTTGTAAAGAATTTATTCGTAAATCAGGGTGGAAAATAAGTATTTGGTCAATAACAAAAATACAACTCAATACTTTGTAACATAACCTTTGTTGGCAATAACAGAGGTCAAACGTTTACTATAGGTCTTTACCAGGTTTGCACACACAGTAGCTGGTATTTTGGCCCATTCCTCCATGCAGATCTTCTCGAGAGCAGTGATGTTTTGGGGCTGTCGCCGAGCAACACGGACTTTCAACTCCCGCCACAGATTTTCTATGGGGTTGAGGTCTGGAGACTGGCTAGGCCACTCCAGGACTTTCAAATGCTTCTTACGGAGCCACTCCTTTGTTGCCCAGGCGGTGTGTTTTGGATCATTGTCATGTTGGAAGACCCAGCCTCGTTTCATCTTCAAAGTTCTCACTGATGGAAGGAGGTTTTGGCTCAAAATCTCACGATACATGGCCCCATTCATTCTGTCCTTAACACGGATCAGTCGTCCTGTCCCCTTGGCAGAAAAACAGCCCCATAGCATGATGTTTCCACCCCCATGCTTCACAGTAGGTATGGTGTTCTTGGGATGCAACTCAGTATTCTTCTTCCTCCAAACACGACGAGTTGAGTTTATACCAAAAAGTTCTACTTTGGTTTCATCTGACCACATGACATTCTCCCAATCCTCTGCTGTATCATCCATGTGCTCTCTGGCAAACTTCAGACGGGCCTGGACATGCACTGGCTTCAGCAGCGGAACACGTCTGGCACTGCGGGATTTGATTCCCTGCCGTTGTAGTGTGTTACTGATGGTGACCTTTGTTACTTTGGTCCCAGCTCTCTGCAGGTCATTCACCAGGTCCCCCCGTGTGGTTCTGGGATCTTTGCTCACCGTTCTCATGATCATTTTGACCCCACGGGATGAGATCTTGCGTGGAGCCCCAGATCGAGGGAGATTATCAGTGGTCTTGTATGTCTTCCATTTTCTGATGATTGCTCCCACAGTTGATTTTTTCACACCAAGCTGCTTGCCTATTGTAGATTCACTCTTCCCAGTCTGGTGCAGGTCTACAATACTTTTCCTGGTGTCCTTCGAAAGCTCTTTGGTCTTGGCCATGGCGGAGTTTGGAGTCTGACTGTTTGAGGCTGTGGACAGGTGTCTTTTATACAGATGATGAGTTCAAACAGGTGCCATTCATACAGGTAACGAGTGGGGGACAGAAAAGCTTCTTACAGAAGACGTTACAGGTCTGTGAGAGCCAGAGATTTTCCTTGTTTGAGGTGACCAAATACTTATTTTCCACCCTAATTTACGAATAAATTCTTTACAAATCCTACCATGTGAATTCATGGATTTTTTTTTCACATTCTGTCTCTCACAGTTGAAGTGTACCTCTGGTGCAAATTACTGACCTCTGTCATCATTTTAAGTGGGGGAACTTGCACAATCGGTGGCTGACTAAATACTTTTTTGCCCCACTGTATTTATGCAATTATATATGTATATATATATATATATATATATATATATATATATATATGCAAATATATACACACACACACACACACACTATTTTTTTTCTTCACTGAAATAATTACAAAAATTACAGAAATAGCCAAATCTGTTGAGGCACAAAACTCCCAAGGGGTCTACTCTTTAGAATACTTCTAGCTAAGTGCTCAGAGCAGCAAGAAATGGAAGGGAACAGACTCAGCAACCTGTCATAGGCTGAAAATCTGTCCAGTCTTTGTAGTGTGTTACTGTAATTTTGGCATGTTAGCATTCCCTAAGTATTCAGGGTTCAAAATAAGGGTAGATAAAGGTTAAGGTGGTGGATACACATCTAGATGAAGAACCTAAAATACATGTTTCTCCTCCCTCTCCTTGGAATGGAACAACCTTAGTTTTGCAAGTCGCAGATCATGAAATAAAGCAGTGGACAAATGAAAACGTTGACCTGATGATGCCACTATATTGAAAATGACACCAAAGTTTTTAACAAGATAGGATCATTGTGCATCCATATAAAAAGCATGTCACATAATGACACATGATAGTGAGTTCCAGGTGAGTTGAAGAGGGAAACTAAAACAGTTTGTTTAGCATTTAAGTACCAGACTGCAGCCCAGATTTACAACCCTTCTAAAGAGTCCTGCCTGTGCAGCATTAAGAACAGAACCCAGAAGAGCTTCTGTCATTGCTGACACCTTGAAGAAAAGAGGGTAAAAACAGTCACTAACTGGACCCCTGCAGTGTCACACGTATTTGTGATGGATAACAGGAGAATCTCACAATCTGTTCTCTCACCTACCCTTGCAAGAAAAAAAAATAGATCAAATTAGTTAATCCCCTTAAAACACAGATACACACACTTTACGCGTATTCAGCACAAAGTGTTGATCAATGCTGCTGGATAGCCAGTCTCATACCCTAAGCCCTGGCATGACTTCACATCAGATGAAAGCAATGATGATTTGCTGTGAATCAGCACTTAGCCACCCACACAATAATAGGACAGCAGAGGTCCTACAGCCTTTCTTTCACAGCATGCACTATCCTCCACCCCCTGGTTAAAGCACGAGCAAACTTTTATCAGGCAATCGATAAAGTACAAACTCTTGAATGACACAATCTGTATCACTTGTGTTTAATCTAAAACACATTTTAGGTCAAAAATGATCTATTTTTTTATTTGTATTTTTATTTTTTCTAGAATGATTATGAACTGTTGCCCTTTAGTAGTTTCAGTAGCTCATACATTTAGATTGTATTTTTCAAACCGCTATCTTTGGGTTTTGACAATGCATTCGATGAAAACAGCACACAGGTCACTGCTGGAATTGCTCCAGGCCCCGACGGTCTTCAGTTATCTCTGGCTTTGTTATGAACCCCCCCCCCAAAAAACAAAATGCTTTCTGCTATTCCAAGCAAATTTCTCTGAATTATGGATGACCCTCATATAGTAAGAAATTGCAAGAAGCCATGCGTTGTAATACAAGATGGGAGGGAAGACAGTTTGGACGAAACATGAAAGGGAATGTGTGTCTGTGTACCTGTATCTTTGTATTTGTTTGATACATATCAAGTTCCTTCCTTCCCAAGCAGTGCGTATCATAATCAGTTCAGAACCTTGGGATTCATGGACTGAAATAACATGCAGAGGCAAAGCTGGTGAGTCCTGACTTGCCCCCCCCAGAGTCTGTTTTT
>NW_024583037.1:221680-222955 GCF_018398535.1 Haplochromis burtoni
AAAGTAATGAGAAAGTGGCCACTTTCATGAGTAAATCATGTAAGCCTTATATGATTTATATATGATTTACTCATGAAAGTGGCCACTTTCATGAGTAAATCATATATGTTTTTACTATTTCTTTTCCATATGGGATAGTATGACTAAAAAACCTATGGTAACAGTTCTTCAGCTTCCTTTCCCCTTTATTATTTCCTAAAATGCATACTGTGATTTCACATGACTGACAGGAGTAAATCCAGCATATGCTGCTGTCTGCTGTTAAAATGCATCAATCTGGTGGTCCACAAACCCAAACATTAGACATCACAACCAATCTGTCAAAATCTGTCTCCGCCTCCCCTCAAAAAAAAAAAGTCTGCAGGTATACCAGTATGGCCAGTTAGGAGCTGCATGCAGAACCAGTGACGTACACAGGCAGTAATAATATCATATAACTACTTTTATTCTTCCACACAGCCTGAATTCTCTTGGGCAAGCTTTCTTGTAATTTCTTTAAGTAGTCTTCAGGAATAGTTTTCCTTCTTGAAAAACATTCAAAGGTCTACTTTGGATGTTAGCAGCCAGGGGCTCTGGAGGAGGCCAGCCTCTGTGTTGCTGTCTTCCACTGTGTGTTTTTTCTATCCAGATGTGCTTTTAATACATTGGCAGTGTGTTTGGGATCATTGTCACGCTGAAAATGAAGCCACTGCCAATCAGAGGATTTCCAGATGGTATTGCACGGTGAATCAAACTCTGATGGTACTTTTCTGTATTCATCAATTTTGACAAGATCCCCAACACAATTCTCTGAAATGCAGCCCCAAACCATGTCAGAGGCTCCAATTGTTTTACAGATAGTTCGAAACACTCACTATCTATAGTGAGATTCATCAGTGCATTAATTGTTCCATAAGAACCACTTTCACTGATTTTCATCCGTTCCTTAAGAATATCTTCTTGACCACCCTTCATGGAAACCATTTCTGATGATCCTTCACTGAACATCCCTTGAGTCAGGTGCCTATTTTATGATTGAATGATTTATAGGGCAGAGTTGATTACTGTAACAAAAACAAGCCTTTCTCAGAAAATGGTCAGACTGGACTGAAAATGAATAAAAATGTAACCAATGTCCAAAGAACCTTTAGACAAGATAGACCTTCAAAAAGCCCGGAAAACTTTAACTGTATACTACAATACTACTAATAATACACTATTTTTGCACAGTAGTGTATTATTTGCACGATCTGATATCGTCGTGTTGGTGTTGTTCCCAGATCAACATAGTAAATG
>NW_024583037.1:223495-225239 GCF_018398535.1 Haplochromis burtoni
TTTACATATATTTCTACTTGGAGAAATTTAAGAGGTTTATCCCTCAAAACTTTAAATACAAAAAAATTGCAAAAAATAGTTTACAACAACAGGAAATTTATTTTTAGTGTCTTCATACCCATATGGAAAAGAAATAGTAAAAACTTATATGTGATTACTCATGAAAGTGGCCACTTTCATGATTTACTCATGAAAGTGGCCACTTTCTCATTACTTTCATACATTGTTTTAGTAAGTATCCAAAACATACAAGTTTCATTATATAATTTTTCAAGGGATCTTATATCTGTTTTCACTCTTATATGCTTTTCATACAAGTTTCACACAAGACAGATACAAACTTTATAAGATTTATATATATCTTTTCCATATGGGTAGTTTTATTTTGGAGATACAGCAATTTCTATATATATACTGCAGGAAAAACTAAAAACAATCCTATGATGCAAATTTGCAAAGAAAACAGCATGTGCATCAAAATAAACTATTTAAAGCAGTGCGATTCGAGTTCTAAGCATCCCAGAAACTATTCAGAAAAGTATAGAGTCAAACATGACTTATAAAAACACCAGTATAGGCTTTTAAAGCCTACAAGTAAAAAACTACATTTTCCGCGAAAATGACGTCACTTCCGGTTTCGGCCAGGAAATGGCGGACGTGCGATAGTTCGCGTTGACGTCTTTTCCAATGTGGGAAGTGTTATGAACAGCTGATCGGATCTGCAAAGCGTGTTTCTGGAATATTATGTTTTTGTTCCTGCAAGCACTTTTTATGTAATTTTTGCAAAGCTATATGTGGAAGGAAACTGTGACCTAGGGCAAGCTGATGGCATGAGATGTAAGTACAACTCCTCCGGTTTCATATGCAAAACAAATTATTGCGCTAGCTTACGCGGTTCCGGTTCTACAGGGATTTAAAAATAGTTATGCAAAACGGAGCGTCCTGCTCTGACCGGCTTTAAAGGGTTAACGATAACAACGTATTGAATAATGACTTTAAAAAATAATATGAAATAG
Source organism: Haplochromis burtoni (assembly GCF_018398535.1). NCBI lineage: Eukaryota > Metazoa > Chordata > Actinopteri > Cichliformes > Cichlidae > Haplochromis > Haplochromis burtoni. Next base: position 224,512 of record NW_024583037.1, read on the forward strand.
TGTGCAAATACTGATAACACTGCAAATGTTTGCAATATAAAAAAATAAATAAAATGTAAACATCTATGTTTAGTGAACTTTGCAGTGTTGCTCTGTGGTGCAGCTACGACACCGTAGCAAAGTTTACACACTATGTCTACTTGATCCACGTCTAACTCTGCCAACCCATAATGTTTCCACACCACTGAAGTTTTTTTTTAATTTTTTTTTTTACCTCTCTTTTCAACCAACGGCAGTCACTCTCCTCTCCAAATAACTTCTGCTTAGCTTTCCGAGCTTCCCTCGGGTCCTCTTAATTGTTGTGACGCGTGTTCGAAATGCAGAGGTGCGCTCGATTTGCCACACGGAGAGTAAAGCACGAGGGAGGTGCTAATAATCGGCTCAGTCATTTTTAATGATCGCTGAAAGCCTAGATCGTAATCGAGATTAAAATTCGATTAATTGAGCAGCCCTACGCCAGAGAATAACGTCACAACAATGAACAAGTGACCATTGTTCATTGTTGTTGTAAATGTTGTTTACATAGTAAACAACATTTACTATGTTGTTCCAGGAACAACACCAACACGACGATATCAGATCATCCGTATTATTTATACACGCAAATACCACTGGCATATCCCTTATCTACAGTGGGGCAAAAAAGTATTTAGTCAGCCACCGATTGTGCAAGTTCCCCCACTTAAAATGATGACAGAGGTCAGTAATTTGCACCAGAGGTACACTTC
>NW_024583038.1:0-1106 GCF_018398535.1 Haplochromis burtoni
TAGTACTTTTTCCTTTGGGAACCATCTGTGCAGTCTGCAGCTCTGTAGAAGAAAGATGTTGAATCTATTTAATTATTCTTGAAAAATTTATTTCTGTGCATTTTTTTTTCTTTTGCTGGGAGTTTGCAGCCCTGTTAGTTAGGTTGCTTAATATTTCTGCTAAGTACTCTTTAAAACACCAGAGTAGGGAGGATGGAGCAGGTTTAAGTTTATTTGATTGATCAGTTTTGCTGAACTATGAAATATTTTGGCTGCAGTGCATTTTTTGCATACAAGTGTAACAGAAAACCTTCAGTGTTGTTTAGTTTGTTTGTGTTAAACTTGAGTATGAACTTATGCAAAATGCAGCAAGATATTAAAAAAACTGTTTTATTGCTTAAACACACTATGTCAGTATCAGGCATAAAAGTGGTATCGTGCCATCTCTACTTTTCACACAGCTGACTAAACGTCATGCAGAAAACTGATTAAACAGAAGTGTGAGATGCTCGAGAATTTACTCCGGTGTCCTGTTATATTTTAGATAGCAAGGAGCAGACGGCTGAGTTTACTAAACTGCACCAAGACAATCTGCAAATGTTATTAAAAGGTTAGAGTATCATCTTGTCTTTATTTTTAGTTAGCACATATCTTAAACACTTCAAGCTATAATGATAGTTATATAAGAGGAGACACATGCTGGTGGATGCATGATCTGATTAGTCGACTAATCGCAAAAATAATCGGTGACTAGCCAACTATCAGAATAATCGTTTGTGCCAGACGAAGGTGACACCTTTGTGAAAATCAAATCTCAGGACGTACCACAATTCACGGATCACATTAACTCGCTGGACCGACACATCAGATTCACCAGGGAGGATATGAAAAGTGGCAGGTTAGCCTTCTTGGACTGTGAGATTTCAATCAGTAATGGGGGACATCTAAAAGCTGACCCTGAGTAAATGTGGTTATCCCAGCTGGACTTTTGTCAAAGCTGGAGAAGAAAAAACCCTCAGTGATCCCGTATGTGTCAGCAGTATGGGAACAATTGAGACCCATTTTCTCTAAACACAGCGTCTTTGTGGCTTTTAAACCACAAAACAGGTGAACTCAGGTGCCTGTCC
>NW_024583038.1:1686-8116 GCF_018398535.1 Haplochromis burtoni
AACCCACACAGGTGAGAGGCCATATCCCTGTGATACATGTGGGAAAAGTTTCAGACGAAGCAGTAATTTGTATGATCACATGAGAACTCACACAGGTGAGAGGCCATATCCCTGTGATACATGTGGGAAAAGTTTCAGTCGAAGCAATACTTTGTATATCCACATGAGAACCCACACAGGTGAGAAGCCATATCACTGTGATACATGTGGGAAAAGCTTCAGTCAAAGCAGTAATTTGTATATTCACAAGAAAACTCACACAGGTGAAAAACTGTTTGCTTGTGACACATGTGGCAAAAGCTTCACTGATAGAAGTACCTGGAAATACCACCTTATCACTCACACAGGTGAGAGGCCATATCCCTGTGATACATGTGGGAAAAGTTTTACTCGAAGCAGTCATTTGCATATTCACATGAGAACCCACACAGGTGAGAGGCCATATCCCTGTGATACATGTGGGAAAAGTTTTACTCGAAGCAGTCATTTGCATATTCACATGAGAACCCACACAGGTGAGAGGCCATATCCCTGTGATACATGTGGGAAACGTTTCAGTTCAAGCAGTCGTTTGTATATTCACAGGAGAATCCACACAGGTGAAAAGCTGTTTACGTGTGAAACATGTGGGAAAAGTTTCAGTCGAAGCAGTACTTTGTATATTCACAAGAAAACTCACACAGGTGAGAGGCCGTATACCTGTGATACATGTGGGAAAAGCTTCAGTCAAAAAAGTAGCTTGATGTGTCACAAGAAAACTCACACAGCTGAGAAGCCAGAGGCTCATAAAACGTTTTAGTGTGAGTAGGAATTTGATAGACTGCATGAGAACTCTCACAGGTTGTTTTCCAGAAATATCTGTCTTTTATGCTGTATTCCTGTTTGTGGTCACTGTTTTATTTGAGACTCAGAATCCCTCTGGCCCTTTCTGCCTGCTTTAGTCTGTAATGGTTTGTTTAGAGCACGTTGTTTCTTCTCATGCATTCATGTATTTTGTGATTTCATCCACTTGTTATTGTTTCAGCCTTCAGAGGTGATCCTAAAAACCTGCATCCTGATGTATGTATGACACACATTTTGGTTTACAAGGTTACAAAACTCGCAACTACACAATCTGATTTACAAGTACAAAATAAAAGTTCAGTTTTTTTAACTTTTCTCACGCAGCTTTATTTGCAGAAACCCCGTGTTGCATGTAACTTAAAGAAGTATATGTCTCTGGCCATTTCACTTTTAATCTCATCACGTGGTGGTATCTGGCAGTGCTCTTGTTTATGCTTAGATTAAATCTCCAGGGTCCATGCATACTCGCAGCAATATGTTAACATCCAGGCATCCATGAAAACCGAATTTATTAAATTTAACAAAGTTAGCCGGGAGTTAGCTCGCTAGCTTCCATCTAAGCATGATATAGCATGTTCTGACTGAGAGATTTCTGAATAAATTCAAACTTACAGCTCTGCTATCACTTCCAACATAAATGAAGACAGGAAACTAAACAGCAGTGATGTTTGTAGGGTTACTGAAGTTGGGCTAGCTGGTATATAATGTGCTACGTGATCGCTAGCGACACAGCTATGTTAGCACAACATAAACACAGTGAAGCTGGAGGATGAACGCCAACTTTTTCCACTCCATAAAAGTTAACGTGAGGGTTCTTCATGGTTAGAGACAAATGCAATCGCATGGCAGGATGCTGTAAACAGACCAAACTTCAGTCAGGAGAACAACTGAGATAATCCATCCATAATACGAGGTTAGTCATTAATATACTGCAACAACATGGGAATAGAGCCGCTGTAATAGAATACAGCATTGATGAATCAATGGTACAGAAGTGGAGGAAGCAAGAAGAATGAGCTAAGTAAAGTTTGACTCATCTGACTGTTTTGTTTCGCTTAAAGTGCCTTATAATCCAAAAAATACGGTATGTATAACACATAAAGGTGAACTGAAACTGGAGTCTGTTCCAAAGATGATTAAAACACTGTACTGTTGTGCATATCCTGGCCGAATTCATGATTTCTTAACCATTTTTCAGACAAGTTTTTCTTTCACTCATGGTTAGTGGTTGGCTGAAGACGTTTATTGTCAAACAACGGTGTTTACTCTTTAAATCACGATCACTACACAAATTACCCAAATGATCCTGATCAAAAGTTTACATACCTGGTGAGTGGGCCTGATGACATACACAGAACTTGACACAAAAGGGTTAGAATGGCTATGAAAGGTAACTGTAGAAAGGACCGTGACCCGATACACTGTTCCCCTGGTTCGGCACATACGTCCACCAGCTGTCTGGCGCTCTCCCGTCTCTGGTCTCCAACCACAATATAAAACTTCATTAGCTTGATCATGTCCACCTGTGTTGTGTCCTGTAATGACTGTACCATATTGCACCACTAGAGGGTGGTGTCATGAAATAAGAGTAAAGTGGAGTTGGTAAAATTTTAGAATATAGTTAAGATGGCTAACTGATAACTATGATGTAAAGTCTGTGCTGAAATCATTAAAGAGCACTATTCCTTGATGAGGACTGGTTCATTACCGGCCGCTGCTACATTTTGGCAGCGAGTAACCCTGCGTGGTTTTTCTGCTTAGTTTTTTGCTGAGTCATCGTGGCTGCAAACGTCCATCCACCGCCGATGTTTTTGCCTTGCCCTGGAGATCCTGCTTTGCCCTTCAACATGTGGATGCGTATGTTCAACAATTATTTGCTTGTGATCAATGCAACAGGGAATGCTTGGCCTGAAGCACGAAGAAGAGCTACTTTACTTCACTGCTTGGGAACAGAGGGACAAAGGATTTTCTACTCACTGCCAAATACAGGTGATACTTTCGCCTCTGCTGTTACTGAACAACACTTTTCAGCCAAGGTGAATGTTGTTGCTGATATCTCTGAACTGAGTTGCTTCTAAATGTGAGTTTGATGACAGGACAGAAGAAATGATGCGTGATCAGCTACATGTGTCTAGCCCCAGCATAAGAGAGACTCTTGCTTGAACCTCATTTGACGCTAACAACGGCCACAAAAAACAAAACCTTTGTACTGTTCAGTTTGTACTGCTGCCCCCCTCACATTCCTATTTAAGATTTTCTTTATTCAAGCACTAGTGTGTACATATATTTATATATATACACATACATACATACATACATACATACATACATACATACATACATACATACATACATACATACATACATATATATATTTAGTCAGTTAACTGAAAATCTTTTTTCTTTTACTACATCTTATTAATATTTTGCTCTTTACTATTTTTCTATTTTTTATTTTATTTTCTTCTACTGTACCATTCTGCTGAGTGACTGTCTTCTGCTCGTTAAAAAATACATTTCATTGCGATGATGACCCTGTGCTAACTTGCATATGACAAATAAAACTGAAACTGAGCTGCTGATTACAATTCAATAAACCGAGATACTTCAATAGATTGGTGGCTGTTTTATTCACATCCTGACCGCATGAGGCCACGGTGATAACAACCTCCACCTTCCTTTGAACCTCCTCATTAACAGCAGGTTTCCAACCTTATAAACAGTGTTTGCTCTTTGAACTGTCTTTATTTCACATTTCATATACAAGGCTCAGTACTACAGGCGCAAAAAATCGGTGTGCCATGGGTTCCCCAGTTTCACCCATTGTGGCTAATTTGGACATTCAGGAAGTAGCACTGGAGTACTGAAGTGCTCAGCAGCGGTGCTAGTTTCAGTCATTATGCAAATGTTCAGTTTTGTTGGAAGGTTGGGGAAACCTGCAGTCAGCTGAGGCTGAAGAAGTTACTTGGATGAGTTTCTCCAACTGAAAATGTCCAGTTGAACAGAATCTACTTTCTGTGGTAAAATAATCACGGTTTGTTCAGAATTGTCAAAGAGCTCAGGTTGTGTTCACATGCTGCCGAGTCCTCACTGAGCGGCCTCCACAGGTCTGAGTCTCTGCCTGAAAGTGCTGCGCTGGACATTTACCTGGGGTCAGAGGTCACAGTCTCCTCCTGTGACAGCAGATCTTTCTGCAGACAGACTGAGCAGCAAGCTTCATAGGATGTTCTCTAAACTTAGTAAGGATTCGGTCTTTTTACATCGGATGAAGAATCATCACCACATCATCCATTTCCCGTCCTACAGCTCACAGTGACACATCACCTATGAAAGCAACAGGTTGGCTAAATATTCATTAATGTTGTGACTCACATTTCATTCCATGAGCTGCTGTTCGTGGTTGAACTGAGAAAAGAAGTAACTGGTGTTAGGATGGTGGAGCGCAGAGGGGGCTTGGAGATGGTGAGTATAACTGGTATTTTGCTTACTTGTAGCCGGAGTGGAGCTTGGCTTTGAGGGAAAGGCGGTGAGTAGCCAGGTAGGTTATTGGTATGAGCTGGCTGACCTGAGCTCTGCTGTGTCCGAGAGACTGAGAGATGGGGGAGGGCAGGCAGGTAAGGATCAGAGAGGTTTCCAGACTGGAGAGATTGTCCCAGAGAAGCTGCAGCTGAAGGTAAGTGGCGTGGAGAGTCCAGGTGAGTGGTGGCACAGGACAACAACTTAAGTGAAGTACAAAGAGCCAATAGCATGGAACATGGAGCCAATTACCAACTTGAGGTAGCTGACAAACTGGCGGTGAAGGAGAGTCAACGCAGAGCTTAAATCCTCAAACTGATTACCCAGAATCAGCTCCAGGTGTGTGGGACTCTACTAAATCTGATGTTGACATAGGGTGAACCTTTCCTGTCTCGTCCTTTGCCTTCTGTACCGTGTTGACAGCCTCTGTGTAACTTATGTTGTGAACTACTTTAACTTGTTTGACCTCCATGGCCTTCTTTCTGACTTCACAACGCCCATAATTCTGTGCTGCCCCCCACAGTTACTGCATTTATCCTGTACACTATCCCCACATTCCTCACACCTGTGTTCACCTCCACACCTGGGGCACCTGTGTTTCCCCTTGCAAGCTGCAGCGATGTGCCCATATCTTTGACATTTATAGCACCCGAGGGGCAGGGGAACATATGCTCTAACAGGAAAGCTCATGCATCCTATTTGAACTCTATCTGGCAGGATAGCCTCCTGAATTCCAAAAGTGCTGACACGCTACCAGCCCTCTTCCCATTCATTGTTTTTAATAGTCTTTTACCCTGCTGACCTCACCACCATGAATAAACTGCTTGAGCTTTTCTAGATCCTCCTCTACTGCAATACCTATAATCTAAGAAGCCTTGGATGAACCGGGATGTTCGTCTCCTCCTGAAGGCCCGCAACACCGCCTTTAGGTCAGGAGATGCACACGCCTACAGCACAGCCAGGGCTAATCTAAAGAAGGGCATCAAAAGAGCCAAACACCATTACAAAAAGAAGGTAGAAGAACACTTCTCCAACTCCAACCCCCGACACATGTGGCAAGGACTCCAGACCATCACAGACTACAGGACCACCAAACCCTCCCCCGCATCCTCTGATGTCTCCTTCCTCAACGAGCTCAACAACTTTTATGCTCGTTTTGAGCGAGGGAACGCCAGAACCACAACCAAAGCAGACGTGACGCCAGACCACCAACCTCTGACTCTCTCCCCCACCGATGTAGGAGCGGTGCTGAGCAGGATCAACGTCCACAAGGCTGCAGGCCCTGATGGCATCCCCGGGCGTGTTCTCAGAGCGTGTTCTGGGGAGCTTGCAGGAGTGCTCACAGACATATTCAACCTGTCCTTGGCCCACGCTGTGGTACCGGCCTGCTTCAAATCCACCTCCATCGTCCCGATACCCAAAAACTCCAACCCATCTTGCCTCAATGATTACCACCCAGTAGCACTCACCCCCATCAACAACAACAACAACAACAACAATCTTTATTTATAGAGCACATTAAAAGCCAGGGGCATGCCAAAGTGCTTTACATAAAACAATAAAACAATAAAATGATTTACACTAAAACATCAGAGTCATATAAGTGTGGGATTATGTTCACAGGTAAAAACCACTAATAGGAATAATCTATAGCACACAGCTATAGCAGAGTAAAGCTGTACCATCATACACAGTGATAGAAAACATTGACAGCGCAGGACAACACAAAACAACCAGACACATTAATAGAATAACTCACAGAAGCGAGGCGAGAATTTAACTAGTAGAAAAAGCAAGTTCAAACAAATATGTTTTAAGCCGTGATTTAAAAGATTGAATAGAATCAGACGCCCGGATGCCAATCGGGAGATTGTTCCACAGCTCAGGTGCAGCTAGAGCAAACGCTCGATCACCTCTAGACTTCAAGCGAGATCTGGGCTGAACCAACAATGACTGTGAGGAGGATCTTAAGGCCCTCGTAGGAAGATATGAATGTAAGAGTTCCTTAAGATAACTTGGCCCTGTGTTATTAGTAATTTTAAAAGTAAACAACAGAATTTTGAATTGAATA
>NW_024583038.1:13617-19647 GCF_018398535.1 Haplochromis burtoni
AAAAAGAATCGATAAAGAATCGAATCGTTAAACAGAATCGAAAATGGAATCGGAATCGTGAAAATCTTATCAATACCCATCCCTACTCCTGAAAGCCATGTGGTGGCAGACATGAACCCTGACAGTGTCCTGCTTATGGGAAGGAGGTGTGACTTTCTTTGTGGGCACAGTGTCTCCTGGAAATGTAAAAACTGAACACAATAAAGCAGAAGAAAGTGAGAGGCACTCAGGTTATGAAGCATATACTCCCAATAACATTGTTATTTAAGTTATTAGGCTCAGCAACACACCTGTTAATGTTCGTTTGACTGAACTGGGCTTAATAACAGGAGTGCGTCATTTTAGTAGATTATTCTGGTGAGCATCAGCTGCGCTGGGTTTGTAAATCGGGCCGTCCAGCTGCGGTGCTGATCCAACGCCACTCGTGCCAAAAACCCGGACAAATGTCAATTGATCAAGGAGCAGATGTGCATCAGATGAGATCAGCTGACTGCGTGCGCTGTGCACAGCGGTGTGTGCTCTGTGTGTTAACAAGGAAAACGCAGATAAGAAAGTGGTGCACAAAAGCAGAGTGGTGACAGAATCGATGCGCATTACTGATATTTGAAGCATGTGTACCTGCACATTAACACACGGGTACTGTGGAATATAGTTTTACTCACCTAAAGCGCTCGTGCTCTCGTCCACTCCCAGCAACAATTAGCAGCTGTGCGGCGTCTGTGGCGTCGGTGCTCTCATCACATGCGATGGAGTCAAAATCAAAAGCACAGCTTTGTCAGACAGTTGCAGTTTAATGTTGGCCGACGAGTCTTCAGTGCGTCGCACGACTGGATTTCTGGACACGCTGACGTTGTTGAAGTTCTGCACTTTTTCCACATTATTTCGGTGACTTTAACGAGGCCGTGTTTCATGAGGTCTCCATCTGAAAAAGGCTCGCCATGTCTCGCGATGAGTTGGGCGACCTCATAGCGGCTATCGGAGCCTTTTCCTGGACCTTTCGAGCACCAGATAAATACTGCTGCTGACCCTGCAGGAGAGTTAATGTCTGCTCTGGCTCAGCACCAGTGTCGGATGCACAGGCCTGATGTTTGGCTTCATAATGACGTCGTACATTATACTCTTTCATAACTGCCACAGTTTCAGTGCAGATCAAACAGACACACTTGAATTCCTTGAAGAAATATTCACTCTCCCACCGTGTCTGAAATTTTCTGCACTCACTTTCTACCTTTGGCTTCTTTGGTTCTGACCTGTTTAGTAACTTGGGGTAAATTTCTTCTGTGATGTCCTTTTTGGTGGAGCAACTGCCTTGATCAACAGTAGCTCCCCCTAGTGTTAAAACGAAGAAGTGCAATACACTCATGCAAAAGTTGAAGTGCGGCCTTATTCTATGCTATTTATAAAATTACTTGCAGGCCAACTGCGGCCCACAGGCCGGAGTTTGGACACCCCGGAGTTTAGGTGGACGGCCTTGTCTTGGTAGGTTTACAGTTGTGCCATACTCCTTCCATTTCTGAATGATGGCTTGAACAGTGCTCCGTGGGATGTTCAAGGCTTGGGAAATCTTTTTGTAGCCTAAGCCTGCTTTAAATTTCTCAATAACTTTATCCCTGACCTGTCTGGTGTGTTCTTTGGACTTCATGGTGTTGTTGCTCCCAATATTCTCTTAGACAACCTCTGAGGCCGTCACAGAGCAGCTGTATCTGTACTGACATTATAGTCGGCCTCATCACTGATGGGGACGACAGGGAGTACAGAGGACTGACCCAAGACTTTGTGGACTGGTGCCAGCTGAACTACCTCCAGATCAACGCCAGTAAAACCAAGGAACTGGTGGTAGACTTCCGCAGGCACAAGCATTCTCCACTTCAACCACTGAACATCCAAGGTATGGACATTGAGGCTGTGGACAGCTACAGGTACCTTGGTGTTCATCTGAACAACAGACTGGACTGGACTCATAACTCAGACGCCCTCTACAGGAAAGGGCAGAGCAGGCTGTACCTGCTGCGGAGACTCAGGTCGTTTGGAGTGGAGGGCCCACTCCTGAAGACCTTCTATGACTCTGTTGTGGCTTCTGCTATCTTTTATGGTGTGGTCTGCTGGGGCGGCAGCATCTCTGCTGGGGACAGGAAGAGACTGAACAGGGTGATCCGAAGGGCCAGCTCTGTTCTAGGATGCCCTCTGGACCCAGTGGAGGTGGTGAGTGACAGGAGAACGGCGGCTAAGCTGTCATCCCTGTTGGACAACATCTCCCACCCCATGCAGCAGACTGTGACAGCACTGAGCAGCTCCTTCAGTGGGAGACTGCGGCACCCACGGTGTGGGACGGAGAGATTTCGCAGGTCTTTCCTCCCCACTGCTGTCAGACTCCATAATAAAAACTTTAACTGATCAAACACACACATCCATACATATGCAATAATACTAAGTGCAATAATCCTTTCTGTCATCGTTGTATTTTTACTCAGTTGTATATAGCATTTGTATTTGTATTCTATTTTTATCTTATTGTATATTTATTTTATTTTATTCTACTGTATATAGTATTTTATTCTATTCTGTACAGTTGTGTACTGTATTTATTCTTATTGTATCCTAATTTTTGCCTCATAACTTTTGCACTGTCCACTTCCTGCTGTGACAAAACAAATTTCCCACGTGTGGGACTAATAAAGGTTATCTTATCTTATCTTACAAACAGGTACGCTCTATTTAGTCATTAGCACTCATCAGGCAACGTCTATGTGCAATAATTACACACACCCCACTTTGCAGTTATTTATTTGTAACAAATGTTTGGAGTCATGTATGATTTTCGTTCCACTTCTCACGTGTGCACCACTTTGTGTTGGTCTTTCACCTGGAATTCCAATAAAATTGATTCATATTTGTGGCTGTAATGTGACAAAATGTGGGAAACGTCAAGGGGGCCCAATACTTTTGCAAACCACTGTACAGTGTCCAGCTGAAAGATGATGCGAAGCCGCTAATCCAGGCTCCACGGAGAGTCCCAGCTCGGCTTAGGGATAGTCTTAAAAAAAAAAAAAGAGCTGGATAGGATGTCACAGTTGCAGCTCATCACAACAAGTGGAAGAACCGAACTCAATGCTATGCATGGAGAAATGGAACAAAACTAAAGAACTGCGAGTATGCATGGACCCTGGAGATTTAATCTAAGCATAAACAAGAGCACTGCCAGATACCACCACGTGATGAGATTAAAAGTGAAATGGCCAGAGACATATACTTCTTTAAGTTACATGCAACACGGGGTTTCTGCAAATAAAGCTGCGTGAGAAAAGTTAAAAAAACTGAACTTTTATTTTGTACTTGTAAATCAGATTGTGTAGTTGCGAGTTTTGTAACCTTGTAAACCAAAATATGTGTCATACATACATCAGGATGCAGGTTTTTAGGATCACCTCTGAAGGCTGAAACAATAACAAGTGGATGAAATCACAAAATACATGAATGCATGAGAAGAAACAACGTGCTCTAAACAAACCATTACAGACTAAAGCAGGCAGAAAGGGCCAGAGGGATTCTGAGTCTCAAATAAAACAGTGACCACAAACAGGAATACAGCATAAAAGACAGATATTTCTGGAAAACAACCTGTGAGAGTTCTCATGCAGTCTATCAAATTCCTACTCACACTAAAACGTTTTATGAGCCTCTGGCTTCTCAGCTGTGTGAGTTTTCTTGTGACACATCAACCTACTTTTTTGACTGAAGCTTTTCCCACATGTATCACAGGTATACGGCCTCTCACCTGTGTGAGTTTTCTTGTGAATATACAAAGTACTGCTTCGACTGAAACTTTTCCCACATGTTTCACAAGTATACGGCCTCTCACCTGTGTGAGTTTTCTTGTGAATATACAAAGTACTGCTTCGACTAAAACTTTTCCCACATGTATCACAGGGATATGGCCTCTCACCTGTGTGAGTTCTAAGGTGGCGTTTCCAGGTACTTCTATCACTGAAGCTTTTCCCACAGGTATTACAAGCAAAGAGCTTTTCACCTGTGTGGGTTCTCCTGTGATTATACAAATAACTGCTGTGACTGAAGCTTTTCCCACACGTATCACATGGATACGGCCTCTCACCTGTGTGGGTTCTCATGTGGATAGATAAATTCATTTTTTTATGGAAACTTTTCCCACACGTATCACAGGGATATGGCCTCTCACCTGTGTGGGTTCTCATGTGATCATACAAGTGACTGCTTCGACTGAAACTTTTCCCACATGTATCACAGGGATATGGCCTCTCACCTGTGTGGGTTCTAAGGTGACGTTTCCATGTACTTCTATCACTGAAACTTTTCCCACATGTATCACAAGGATAGGGTTTCACATCAGTGTTGGGTTTCTTTCTTTGGGCCTGACTCTTGATGGATTTTTGGCAAACATCAGACTCTCTACCTGTGGCAGCATTGCAGGGACTCTCTGACACAGTCCAGCTCTCCACATCATCCTGACGTCTGTCTCGCTTCTGCCTCTTCTTTGGCACTGAGGTCACAGTTTCACTTAACCCTGACTCTTCACACTTGCTGGATTCTTCATCTGTGCTTTCACTTTGAGGAGAGTCATCACAGAGGAGCTGCTCCCCGTCTCCTCCTGGTTCACTGTGCTCTCCTTCCTCAACAACAGTCACCATAAAGGTACCAGGCTCCTCCTTCAGTCCCAGCTGCTCTCCCTCCTGACTGCTGCACAGTTCCTCCTCTTCCTCTTTAATCTGTGAAGCTTCTGGTTCCTCCTGCTCCACACTGGAGCTCCTCTCCTGGTTCCAGAGCTGCTGCTCAGGGAGAACCTCCTCCTCCTCATAGATATGGTGCTGTGGGACGTCTGGAGAGAAAAATTGGATACATGAAAATGGTGAATATATTCATTATGCTATCCATTTTCATAAACACTTCTGCATCACCCAGACAGCATCTCAGCTCCGGGCCCATTGAGTTCTCAATAAGCTCTACAAGGCATTTGATCAACTTCTCATTCTAGGAGCAGTCCTGAAACGGCTACTGCTGACATCACCAGTGAGCTGGGACCAACCTTATCACCATTCTTATCAGCAGTGATGCTCCTAACCCTATCTCCCATCCTCTCCAGTTAGAATGACTGGCCAGTACTGGAATCACGGACACAGCTTTACGATATTTGCCATCCTTCCTATCTGACACAAAACAGCTCGTTCACAGCAGAACCGTCAGTGTTGGGACTCCTCTTATTTACAATCTCTCCCTTTACTCTCACAAATATTCCCCACCATTGAGAAGTACAGTTTCAATTTTATGCTGATGACACAACACTTTACATCATCTAAGTAGCTTGGAGAGAAAAGCGTCTGGACTTCTTTAAGTTGCTTAAAGTCGTTTCACCTCTGAACCAGTTTTTGTCAAGCACGACATCCCAGTGTATTTCACACCCAGCAACACACTCCGACAGAAACTGGACAAAAGTCCTAAACAAACTTAACAATGTGGTGTTTGCTGTACAGTGTAGCGAGGAATGCTCAGACCTCTACATTGGAGAGACCAAACAGCCACTTCATAAATGCATGGCACAACACAGAAGAGCCACCTCCACGAGACAAGACTCGGCCGTCCATTTACATTTAAAGGTCAAAGGTCACTCTTTGTAAACTTGTTAAGACTTACAAGACTGCGCTGTGATCGTGGCAGGAGACTTTAACCATGCAAACCTGGATTCATTAAAAACGTTTCTGACGAGGGAAAACAACACACTGGACCAAGTCTGCACCAACATGTGTGGGAAGTGCATCTGTAACCTGAAGGTCGCCGGTTCGATTCCTGGGCTCTCTGGCCGACATATCCTCGGCATAACCATGTATAATATCCACAAAACTTAAAAAAGGTTATACACACAGTACGGTAATATTACGTACGTATTAGAGATGGCACGATACCACTTTTTTATGTCCGATACCGATATCATAAATTTGGATATCTGCCGATACCGATATGAATCCGATATAGTGTGTTTTTAATCAACAAAACTGTTTT
>NW_024583038.1:34007-46925 GCF_018398535.1 Haplochromis burtoni
GAAGACTGAGTTAACTTCAATAATTACTTCCTCCAAACCATCAACCGTGTCTTTTAGACCCCATTCCTACAAAACTGCTCAAAGAAGTCCTGCCATTAATTAATGCTTCGATCTTAAATATGATCAACCTATCTCTAATGATCGGCTATGTACCACAGGCCTTCAAGCTGGCTGTAGTTAAACCTTTACTCAAAAAGCATCTCTACCCACGGTGGTTGTTGCCCTGTGTGTGTGTGTGTGTGTGTGTGTGTGTGTGTGTGTGTGTGTGTGTGTGTGTGCGTGCGTGTGTGTGGTGTGTGTGCGTGTGTGTGTGTGCGCGCTGTGTGTGTCGGTGTGTGTGCGTGTGTGTGTGGTGTGCGTGTGTGTGTGCGTGTGTGTGTGTGTTGTGTGTGTGTGTGTGTGCGTGTGTGTGTGTGGTGTGTGTGTGTGGTGTGTGCTGTGTGTGTGTGTGTGTGTGTGTTGTGTGTGTGCGCGTGTGTGTGTGCGTGTTGTGTGTGTGTGTGTGTGTGTGTGTGTGTGTGTGTGTGTGTGCGTGTGTGTGTGTGCGTGTGTGTGTGTGTGTGTGTGTGTGTGTGTGTGCTTGTGTGTGTGTGTGTGTGTGTGTGTGTGTGTGTGTGTGTGTGTGTGTGTGTGCGTGTGTGTGTGTGTCTGTGTGTGTGTGTGTGTGGGTGTGTGTGTGTGTGTGTGTGTGAGATAAATACAGTTTAAAGAGGTAGGGGTGTTGGTTGCATTGAAGTATAAATAGAAATACGATTTAGGTGTAATGTCCATGAGTGTTGGCAGTGCAGTTATCCTCCATCAGGGTGGAGGTAGGGCATGTTTGACAGCCTGTGGGTAAAAACTTCTGTTGAGTCTGTTTGTCTTTGACCTGATGGACCTGTAATTTACCAGAGGGAAGGGGGGGGGTCCTTGATGATGATGCTGGCTTTCTGCTGAAGTCTGCCAGTATAAATGTCTCTGAGGGGGGTTAGTGAGGTGCCGATTGTCCGCTCTGCTGCCCTCACCACCCGCTGCAGTTTCCTCTTGCCCTCCATGGTGCAGCAGTTCAACCAGAGTGTGCAGCAGGAGGTCAGAAATCTCTCGATGGTGGAGCGGTTGTGGTTAATTAGCAGTCTCTGGGGTAACTGGGCCTGACGTAGTTTCCTGAGGAAGCACAGCCATTGTTGTGCTTTCCCTACCTGGTGGGAGATGTTTGTGGACCAGGTAAGGCCGGCCGAGATGTGGGCTCCGAGGAACTTAAAGCTCTCCACCCTTTCTACCTCCTCCATCAATGTAGAGGGTGGAGTGCTCAGTCGATTACCATCTCCTTGGTCTCGGCTGTGTTCAGATGCAGGTTGTTGTCGTCACACCATCGCTTCAGATGCTGAACCTCCTCTCTGTAGCTGAATCATCGCTGTTGTCCATCAGTCCTATGATGGTGGTGTCAGCAAATTTTATAATGGTGTTACTGGTGTGGATTGGTGAACAGTTATGGGAGAAAAGTGAGTATAAGAGGGGACTGAGGACACACCCCTGTGGGACACCTACATTCAGGATGAGGGTGGAGGAGGTGTGCTCTCCCATCCTGATGTTCTGGGGTCACGCAGGAAGTCCAGTATCCAGCTGCACAGTGAGCTGCTGAGTCATGAGTTGCTTATTAACCAGTTTGTGGGGTTGGACTGTGTTGAAGGCAGAGCTGGTCCACAAACAGCATTCTCACACAGGTGTTGCTACTGTCCAGGTGAGGGCTGTGTGAAGAGCTGTTATTATGGCGTCCTCTGTCGACCTGTTTGCCCAGTATGTAAACTGGTGTGGATCGAGGTCTGCAGGGATGGCAGCTTTAATGTGCGACATGATGAGCTGCTCAAAACATTTGGTAATTATGGCTGCTCAAGCACGTGGACGATGGTCATTCAAGCAGCTCACTGTGTTCTTGGCCACTGAAACGATGGTGGCTGACTTAAGGCAGGATGGTACGACAGACTGTAGCAGTGAGAGGCTGAAGATGGTGGTGAAAACCTCTGCTAGTTGGTCTGCACATGCTTCAAGCACTCTACCAGCTACACCGTCAGGACCAGCTGCCTTCCTCGCGTTGACTCTGCACAGTGTGGCTCTGACCTGATGCTGCTCCAGCTGGATGGGGGCGTCGTCCCTCTCTGTAACGGCAGGATGGGTGATGGTGTCCCTGTTTCGTTGGTTGAAGCAGATAAAGAACTGGTTTAGGGTTAGGGCTGGGCCATATCATACCGTTCACGGTAATGGTATAATGTTGGGCAACGATAGGAAAACGAAACATGGAGATAGAATATGGGTAAAACGCGCATGCGCAGTGCCTTTGTTTACATACGCACATGGCGGCGACGCAGAATGAGAAGAGCGAAAGCGGATCGTTGAATGAAACGATGAACCAGAACTGGTTTGTAAAAATGCTGCAGCTTCACTGGTGTGGAACTGGTTTAGCTTTCGTCCGTCAGATACACAACAAAGCACTATTTTTGGTAGCGCATGCTAGCGGGCCGTCGTTATTACCGTGTTGTTTGGAAAATACGGCGCACTTAAAATCAATCCTTTGATTTTTCTGAAAGTCGACAGAGCCCCTTATAATCCCGTGTGCCTTATGTATGAACTCTGGTTGTGTTTACTGACCTCGAAACGATTTTATGTGCACGGCGCTCGAAAATCTGTCAAATGTTTCAGTACGACTTTGCTGAGCTACGAAGCCGCACCGCTTGATGGATTGTCGGAGCATTACGGCCATCGTAGGCGGAGCCTGGCGGAGTGATACGTACTAGAGATGGACCGATCCGATATTACGTATCGGTATCGGTCCGATACTGACCTAAATTACTGGATCGGATATCGGAGAAAAATAAAAAATGTAATCCGATCCATTAAATATCACGAAAGCACCTCACAAAACTTGCAACACGCCGTAACTCACCTCAGAACGTTAGCACGTCGGAGCAGTATGCATCACGTGATAGAGCGGCTGTGGCATGCGGGACCTGTCGGTGGTCTGGATAGCATGTGGAGCTTCGCTAGCAACCCGGCATTTCATCTCCGACAAAGTTATCCCCGAGAGAAGTAAAGCAAGTGTGTAAGTCCATCTCTGAATGTTTGTAAAGCATTCCTGCGTTAAGCTTAACAAGCGATATATGGAGCGACTGCCTCTTCTTGCTGCTACTTCAATCATGAAACTGATTAATGATCAGCTGATCGGCTTTTCTGTCGCGAGTCCGTCTCTGTTTGTTTTTGGCCCACTTTGCACCAGAAAGAGGAAACCAGCGAGCTGAACAACAGCAGCACGTTTAAGCTTGATCAGCTGTTGTTAGAATGTATTTAATATTACTTTCTACTCGAGGATCTTTTTCTACGTAGCTGACGGCTGGTAACTGTGCAGGGGCGGATCTAGCAAAGTTTAGCCAGGGGGGCCGATAGGGCATTAACAGGGAAAAGGGGGCACAAAGACATACTTTTCTTTCTTATTCTCATTTAAAATGTCTAGCTTTTAATAAATAATTATCTGACACCCAAAGTTTTAATTTGATGTAAAATGAATAGAAGTCAATTACTGTATATAGTAACTATTAAGTCTAATATATATACCCTAGTAAGCTATAGTACTTTTTCCTTTGGGAAGGTACCATCTGTGCAGTCTGCAATTTTGTTGAAGAAAGATGTTGAATCTATTTAATATTTCTTGAAAAATAATTGATTTCTGTGCATTTTTTTTCACACTGCATCAAATTAAGGTTGATTACGTCGATTAAGCATCATGAGGTGGAGCGTGAGGGGTGGTTCCCTATTTTTTATTTATTTATTTTTGTTGTTGCTGGGAGTTGGAACCCTATTAGTTAGGTTGCTTAATATTAGCTGAACGATTATGGAAAATAATCTAATTGCGATTTTTTGCCCCAATATTGCGATTGCGATGCGATATGCGATTATTTTTTAAGGTCTTTGTCTTCTGTATTATTAAACAAAGACAAGCAATACATCATATAGTATGGCCAATACTATATTACATTAATTTTAAACTGTTCTTTCCTGGAAGACAGACCTCTGTTATGATGACATGAGGTGATGCATGAATTGATGACTGACATTTTTATTTAACTTCTTCAATCACAACAGTATATTTGAACATACACAATAGTTTATTTTTAGCTTACAAACATCTGAGCATAAAGTGCTGACAAGGAACCCTGGTGTAAACATTAAAATGAAAGTCAGTACAATGTGCAGATTGCAGAAATATACATAAAAAAAATCAGTGGCTTTACCACACTCAGTTTTTCGACATCTGTGAACTACTAGACAGTCATTCAATTAAAAAATAATATTAAATAAATAAAACTAATAAATAAAAAATACACACATCTTACTGATCTCTGCAGTCAGTAACATTACACATAAAGTGCAAACATAATAGCAATTGTATAAACACACACACAAACACGCCTTTAAAATTTAAAGGCGTGAAATTGGACGGTCTAGCCTTCTGACTAGTTCTGATTAGCGTCACCGCTGTCTCGGTGGAGTTTAATAAACTCGGCCGTCTGCTTCTTGCTATCTAAAATATAACCAGACACTGGTGTAAATTCTCGACTGTCTCATACTTCTGTTTAATAGTTTTCTGTTTGACGTTTAGTCAGCTGTGTGAAAACCAAGGAGGAACCCACCCGGGGGATTAATAAAGTTTTATTTTATCTAATCTAATAACTTTAATCTCAGCCAAACCGATTTACTCACGAACAAACAAAACACTGAAAAAAGCCCAACAATAACATTTTTAGGTTGTCTAAGTGACTTATATATTACGTTTAACCCGAGCAGCGAAACTCCGCGGTGATCTGAAAATGATGTGCCGGGAGTTGTGCCGTTCTCGGCCGCATCAGTAACCCTCGAGCTCCCGGCTAGCTGTCGAGCTGGTGGGTAGCAGACGCCTCTGAAAACGTCGAAGCACTTTTGCAAATATGGGATATCTTGATAAACCGAGCAGATATTTGATGTTTACACAAGCTACTTTCTCGCCTGAAAATATGTTAAAAGTTTATTTTGTGACCCAGAAAGATTAGTATGAGTAATTTTAAAACTTAGTAGCGGCCGCCATTGCTGGAAACTGGAGTTTGGCTGGGCCGCGCTATGAATTCTGGGATATGGTAGTAATTTGGACAGCCTTCGGCGCGTCGCTGTGACGTAATCGGTCTACAAATGCGGCCTCAGGAGGATGCAGCCCATGAATTTGGACATGTCCAGAGTATAATCGCAGCCTTTGCGGTTAGAAAATTGCACTTGATCATGTCGCGATATTATCGCAAATGCGATATATCGTTCAGCCCTACTAATATTTACGCTAAGTACTCTTTAAAATACCAGAATAGGGAGGATGGTGCAGGTTTAAGTTTATTAGATTGATCAGTATTGCTGAACTATGAAATTTTTTTTTTTGCATACAGGTATAACAGAATAGCTTTAGTGTAGTTGTTGTTTTAAACTTGAGTATGAACTTATACAAAATGCAGCAAGATATTTAAATAACTGTGGAGGAGTCAATGAATCTTTTCTCACCGATTTGACAGGGGTAAGGTCTCTTGCCCGTGTGTGTTCTCATGTGGATGTTTAAGTTATTACTTTGACAGAAACCTTTCCCACAAATTGTGCATGAGTACGGCTTCTCGCCCGTGTGAACCCTCATATGATATTTCAGTGTTAGTGTGTCTCGGAAGGTTTTTTCACATACATTGCAGGGGAACGGTTTCTCCCCTTTGTGGATCTTCATGTGAACAGATAAATGGCAGTTTTGGCTGAATCGTTTCCCACATGTTTTGCATGAATACGACTTCTCGCCTGTGTGCGTTCTGTAATGTATCTGCATCTGAGATTTTTTCTTGAACGTTTTTTCACAAACGTAACATTTTACAGACTTCACACCTGTACCTGTGTTACTCTCGCTCTCTGACATAACTGAGCTGTCTCCATTGTTATTCCGATGCTTCTTTTTTGACTCTGACTCTACGGTTTTAGTTGATCTTGCTTCTTTATAATGTTCTGCTCGCTGACCTCTGCTGTTGTTGTTCACAGAACTCTCAAAGAGAAGCTGCTCCCTGTCTCCTTCTGGTTCACTGTGGTCACTTTCCTCACAAGTTTCAGTCACCATAAAGGTATCCGTCTCCTCCTTCAGTCCCAGCTGCTCTCCCTCCTGACTGCTGCACAGTTCCTCTTGTTCCTCTTTAATCTGTGGAGCTTCTGGTTCCTCCTGGTCCAGACTGGAGCTCCTCTCCTGGTTCCAGAGCTGCTGCTCAGGGAGAACCTCCTCCTCCTCCTTACAGACAGGCTGCTGTGGGACGTCTGGAGTGTCAACAACAAATGAAAGAAGAGACATGATTAAAAACACAGCAAATAAACTCTGGTTAAAATCATAAACCATAGAATCCCCTGGTAAAATGCATATGTTTACAGCCCGATACAGAAACTGGTTTGGTTGCTACAGATACAACATCCTCCTGTATGGTGGACGATGTTGTTACAACTCACCTGTTTTCATTGGATTAAGGCTTAAATTTTACTAACTCAAGTCGTCTGTACAGAGCTCTTGAGTTGTGCTGTTGGTGTATTTCTAACGCAGAATCAAATCATTTGAATATGGTGACATGTCCACGCTATACAAAGAGAGAAGTACCTGTGGCCAAAAAGCTGAACCTCGGTCTCATTAGACCAAAATGTTTTTGGAAGACTTACTGTATTTTTATGCCAACTGTAGCCGGGCTTGGATGTTTTCCTTTGTTCGAAAAGGCTTCCCTCTTTGACACATCCCCCACAGTCCAGACTTATGAAGGGAGACGGCTGTCACTGCTTAACAGTTCTTGCAGCTCCTTCGGTGATGCTGCAGGTCTTGCATCACCACTGTCGTCCCATATTTTGTCTTCATTGTGTTCCAGGATAAATCTAATGCTGTGGAATTTATTTTCCTTTCTTCTGACTGATGTCTTTCAACAATGAGGTTGCTTTCATGCTTTGTGAGCTCTCTGTAAACTAAGACATTAACCCAAGAAGCCTGAAAGCAGTGACTAAATCAAAGTATTAGTCTAAGTGTGAGCACACTCATGCAACCAGCTTGACCTGACAGATTTGTTGGACTGTACAGGTTAAAGGTCACGTCAAAGGTGGGAAGGTGCTTCCAGGTCCTGTTCCAGGTCTGCCCTGACCTGCTGTTCCAGGGTAACTACTGCTAGCTTAATGAAAGAAGAAACCAAATTAAAAATGCTGAGTGTCAAACACGCCTGATCACGCGCTCTGATGGACTGATGCAGAGGAGCTGTCACACTCCTCCACGACGCTGTAGAACACCTTAGAGATGCCACGAGAGCTTTGCAGATATTTACTGAGTGTGTAAGTAGCAGCCAGGTGCTCATAACCAGCTTCACAATGAGCTGATCATCAGCAGTGTGAGCCTTGCTATGAAAGCAGATGTTTTGTTGGTCTCGAGCATTCAGGTGTGTGTTAACATGATGCTGAGGAGGAAAGACGTCAGCAGTGATCTTAGAAAAGAAACTGCAGATGCCCATCAACCTGGAAAGGTTATAAGATCATATCAAAATAAACCAAAGTCCATCATTCTGCAGTGCAGAAGATTAATGAAACAGGTCAGAGCATGCAACAGACCCAAGAGCTCATCTCAGACTCTTCAGTTTGCAGGTTTAAACTTAAACTTCATGACAGTATGACTAAAAAAAAGCAAGGGAAGGCCTCTTCTGTCTAAAGAGAAAGCCTCCTGGAGCAGTATCCTTCAGACAGACAAGACCAAAGTGGAGATGTTTGTCCATAACGCACAAAATCAAACCCAGCATATCAGCAAAAACACCTGAGAGCAGCTGTCAGCACGGTGGAGGAGGGACGATGATCTTAGTGCACCGTGAACTCTTGTCTAAGTGTTCTAGAGTCAGTGTGAGGCCGTCTGTCCCACAGCTGAAGCTCGGACCATCAGCAGCAGCACAAACATCCAACAGAACGGCTGAAACAGGAACGAATGGAGCAACTATGATGGTTTGGTCAGAGTCCAGAGCTCAACCTGAGTGAGACGCTGTCAGGCTCTCAGGTTTGGGTTCTGATGAGTGGCTGAGTAACTGGTTTTTATGTTGCTTTGTTTACATATTCCACACTCCGTATTCCAGATGTTGCATCTGTAGATTCCTCGTTTTCATTAAATGATCCTGTTGACAAGATTACAGAGCTCAGCAAAAAAAGGCCTCTATGTCCAGCTGCACTGTTATCTTCAGACAACAATGAAAGTCTTTTAATAAAAGTAAACAAAAAGGCCTCGGCCTCCTGTCTCTGTCTTTCTGTAATATCGATGAGGAGCCCACATTTTCCTCACCACACCACCGATCAGCTGGACAGCTGATTAAGTAGAACATGAGCAGAGAAATAAAAACAGGGAAGAGGTTAAAGTGGATTCAGCAGGAGGGAGAACCCTTGAACCCATCACAGTGCAGCAAACTCAGTTTGATTAGCAGCAGGTTTATGAACAAACACAATGTGACAGAAACTCTATCAGCGAAACTCTGATAAAACATTAATTACTGGTCCCGACCATATGATAAAAGAAATTAGCAGCATTTCAGCTTCTGTTAAACCAAGCCTTCGAGACCTCGGTGTCGTATTTGACAGCTCGATGTCGCTTGGTCCACAACTGCTTTCATCGTCTAAGGAATATCTCAAAACTCAGGCTAATGGTGTCCAAGGCTGAACTGCAGATGATTATTAATGCTTTTATTTCTTCCGGTTTGGATTTTTGCAAAGGTCTTTCTACTTGTTTTAGTTCTAACCTTTCAGGCTCCCCAGTGCATATCGGACCTGCTGAAACTGCATTCATCGTCCCGAGCTCTGAGGTCATCAGGTCACAGACTGCTGGTCGCCGCACGCACTCCATTTAAACTCGTGGTGATCGGGCCTTTCAGGCTGTGGAATTCTCTTCTACTGTTTTTACGCTGAAGACATTTTTATATAGACAAGCTTTCAATTAATTTTTATGTTGTATTTGATTGTTTTACATTGTTATTTGTTGTATTTTGATTCCTAGTATTGTGAAGCACTTTATGATTTTTATCTGTGAAAAGCGCTGCATTACAGAAGTGTCGAGCTGCCACCCAGGCAAACAAAAAACAGAGCTACATCATGTTATAATGCAAAAACTTTATTGTTCTAACAATAAACTTTTCTGCCGCGCTTAGCAAACGTAAGCTTATAATACGGTAGGAACATCATGTCAATTCAGACTTTAGAAGCTTCTTCGGTATTTAATCCGGAAAAGGACTGAATTTGATGAATAAAGCGCCAAAATGTCACAGCGTGATAATAAAAGACCCTCGGCTAGCTCCAGAACAAAGCTACTGCTAAAGGCTAATGCTAGCCAAACAGCCGTGTCGGTAAACCAACAACTGCCGTGACTACTTGGCTATTTCACTACCTCTCCCAATAACTGAGGATGTGATGGGCGAGTTTCCACCTCTACCCGTCTCATCCAGCCAGTCTCCGGCGCCAAAGAAAGGCGTTGCGCTCAAAGGAAGATAGCGTGGATGTTGCTGAAACTATCAAAGCTAATAAACGAAAGAATGGATGACCTCGCGTTACAGATTGCCGGAGTCAGAAGAATGGTGGGCTTTGCATGTGAGAAGATAAAAGATGTCAAAGGCAGAGACAAGCTCCAAAGAGGAAGAGCGTATTACACGCCTTATAAAACACTTTATCGACGAGGCTAATACTGAGAATTCCTACAGCACAAAGTGGGAAATTTGAAACAAGTGTTGAGACGGTGTGGGGCATAAAAAGTCGAGTGCAGCAGCAGAAGAAAATCAGATTGTTCTGTGATATATTGACTCCCACCAGACGAGGTCTCGGAGGAGGACGGATTACGTCTTAGGACCTTTAAATCTAAACTGGATGAGATTTGCACCAGAAAGCTGAAGGAGCTTTTGTTCGTTCAGGAAAAAGATGGATGGACTTATTACTTTAATTCCCAAACCTAAGAAGGACCTACTTTCTACAGACAACTGGAGACCAACAAGCCTCCTAAATAATGATTGTACAATATTAGCTCTATTGCTAGCTAGAAGAATTAAATATATTTTGGACGATATTGTAGACGAGACACAGTCTGGTTTTATGACAAACAGACACATCTCCAATAATATTAGACTCGTCTTGGATATTCTGGACTACTCAGCATCTGATGACTCATTGATCCTTGTCCTGGACTTCCATAAAGCCTTTGACTCAACTGAGCATGAGTTTATATTTCTTACACTTCAGAAATGTGGTTTTGGTGATATCTTCTGCAGAGCTATCAAAACTCTGTATTCCAATGCTAATAGCTGTGTTAGAATGAAAAACAGCACCACTTCCCGTTTTGGTCTCAATCGAGGTGTAGGCCGATCAGTGCGGATCTTTTTACTTTGCACCCAAATTCTTGCCTCTCATATTTCGAATAGCCCTGTGAAGGGTATAAACATAGCAGTCAGTTGGCAGATGATACCACAACCTTTCTTTAAAATGCCAACCAGGTGCTGACTGCTTTACATTTACAGGATTTCTCAGAAGGGTCTGGATTGATGCTAAACTTCAATAAATGTCAGTTATTACCTGTCAAAGAGTGTAATGTTCAGAGTCTGTGTAATATAACAGTTAAAAATGAAGCAACATATTTAGGTCTGATGAGCAAAGATAAACAACAAAACAAAAACAAGAGAATTTTACTAAATTTTCCCCAAATTATTAAAAAAAACTCAAACCAAGTGAAATCAGTGGTTGCAGAGAGATTTAAGTTTAAGTTTAAATTTAAGTATTGCTCTGAAAAGCAGAAGGTCTGTGTCGACTGACTTATGCAGCAATTT
Source organism: Haplochromis burtoni (assembly GCF_018398535.1). Taxonomy (NCBI): domain Eukaryota; kingdom Metazoa; phylum Chordata; class Actinopteri; order Cichliformes; family Cichlidae; genus Haplochromis; species Haplochromis burtoni. The sequence goes on from NW_024583038.1 coordinate 44,879, forward strand.
CTCTGCATGTGGACGGCAAAACTTGTAAGGATATCGACCGAATGCTCTTCCACTTCCTCTGGAAAAACGGGACACATTACATCAGCACGAGTGTAGTGATGAATGACGATGAACACAGAGGTTTTGGATTCCCTGCTCCAAACAATACATTAAAGATTAACCAGACAAAGCATTTTCCTAAAAATCAGGTCTCCATCTGGAATTGTATTCCTCACTACATTTTCTCTCAGTTTGGGGGTCTAAGTTTTGTCTTAGGTTGTGATTATAATATAGATAAGCTTCCAGAAAACCTGTCGACGTTTAACAAACAACTTCTATTAGCTTTGTCCCTTCTATATAAACACAACTTTACTCCCCATACGTGTTTAATCTGGAATAATAGGAACACAGTGCATAAAAATAAATCATTATTTTTTTCTAGGTGGGTTGAGAAACAGATTGTTTTAGTGAAACAGCTGTTTAATCCTAATGTGCAGCTTATGTCTTATCCAGAATTTTTAAACACTTATAAATTTCCAGCCACATCCAAAGACTATGTCGTATTATTTGATGCGATACCTGCGGGTATTATAATGCTTTCTACAGGTATTCAACCTTGCATATCATCTGCCTCTCTGAACCCTGTGGGTTCACACACTGGAAGAATCTGTCTGCTAATACGAATATTCCTGCTTTGTTCCAGAGAGCATCTCTTATTGGAATTCCTTTGTCAGTGACATTAACAAGAAAAATTTTGTTTATTTCGAAGGCAAAAAAAGAAGGTGATATATGTTTTACAATAAATGTGTTAGTTATCTTAGCTAAATTTTATTTCCACAAATGCAAATACAGTAGCCAAAACCTAATTTAAACTCTACTATAATGATACTCTCTTACACAAGATTGATTCGTGGATCACTTAATAAAAACGATTTTGTGCTATTTAAAATCATTTGAACGTATGTAACTTCTTAATTCGTGCACATTCTCTGTATACTGTTTTTTAATAAAGGTTTTGGAAAAAAGAAAGAAGAGAAAAAGTCGGACCCGAGAGGAAACCGGAGCCGAGGCTCCACCTGCGCTCACCTGCCGTGATCTCCAGCAGAGCTGTGATCAGGATGCTCCCTCAGAGGGACACTCACCTGTCCTGTGCAGCTTGATTTGGGGTTTCCAGGTGATATCCAGCAGTCTGCGCTGACGGTCGATCTCTTCCTCGTACTGGACGATCGTTTTTTCAAACTCCAAGAATATTTGTTCAGCAGCAGCAGTTAGTCGCTCGTTGATAAACTCTCTCAGATACAGAACTGAAGGCATCGTTGCTGCCGCAGCTCACACACTCGGCTCACACACCGGAGCAAAGCTAACGGTCCAGCCACCGGATGTCCGTCCTCACAGTTCCGGCAGCTCTTCTTCAACTTCCGGTGCATTACCGCCACCTTCTGGATGAGAACAGCTTTTTTGCTCTTAAAACCCTGAAACTACATCACCTGTGTCGCTTTGTAATATTTATTTTATTCATAATTGAACTCTATTTTTCTGAAAGTCAGATTTGCCTTTCCCGTCTATATTGACCACATTCTAACATTACTTGCTCAGATGATCCTTTTTAGTGTCATATAAACTGTATGACCAAACCTTAGTGCTGAGATTATATCTTCTGCTCTATGACTTCTTCTGGAGTTTCATCTCTTTTCAGACGACAGAAAAACCCAAATGTTCTATTTAAAAGAAAACCAGCGATCATACGCTCTGTGATTTATTCCCACAGGCGTTGATTTAGTTCAGCTTTATCATCGCTCCGTCCTGACAGAGCTGTTTATCGAGCTCCGACTAAAGAATAAAAACAGAATTCAAACACAGGACTTAACGGGTACAAACGATCCTGTTTCAGGGTCACATATAACAGTTGTAGAAAGCTGTTTGCAGCCAACAGAAAAAATAAGAAAGGATAAATCTGAGAATCAGTTTTTCCTCCAGAGGCTCGTCACAGAAACACGAGACTTTGGAGAAACGTCTGGACCTCCTACAAGGGATCTTCCAGGAATGGTGCAGAGGAGGCTACCCCCCC
>NW_024583038.1:48669-59643 GCF_018398535.1 Haplochromis burtoni
AAAAAAAAAAAAAAAAAAAAAAGGAATGGTGGCGTTTTCCGGAGCTCTGATTGGTCAACAGGCACTTTCATACCTGCTGATCTCAAAGCTGTTTGCAGCGTAGGTTACCATGGTGATATGCCCCAGTAAGAAGAAACCAGGGTTAACGCTGGTGACGTGGATTAGAGCTTTAGTGAACAAAAACAACCATAAATAAACGGAGTCGAGTCATTTTGTTGTTGTGGATCAAACAATGACGAGCTTCCAGCTGCTCGCCGCAGCAGGTCAGTCGATGTTTTATTGACTCGAGGGGGCAGAGTTCAGTCAGTGGATGGAGAGCATCCATGTATGTCTGAACTCTGACGGGGTCATTCTAACATGTGAACTTGCTCAATCATTTTCAGTTATGCTCTATTCTGTTTACCCATCACATAAAACCCCCAGCACATTTAAATTTGTGGCTGTGACGTGTGGAACAGCTCATAGGTCATAATCGTTCAGGGGGAGGGCAGCTTCTCTCAGAGTGCGAGGTGAGCGTGAGACCGCTGTGACTGAAACTTTCTCTTATTTCATAAACAGGGCAAAAGAAAAACATGATCACAATTTAGAAGAAACTTTATTTATACAAGTTACTTTAACAACAACCTACACTTTGTTAGTGTCACCTCTACAGTCTGAAATGATACAAAGTTACCGTAAGTATGACACACGAAGGGTAAAATGAAACTGGGAGGATTGCAGCCACGACAGAATCCAGGTCAGGAACCGTGGAGGAGAACATGACAGGAACAGAGCGCGTCGGTACGGTTAGGGTTGGATGGACGAAGCAAAGGAAAACGGCTGCGTGAACGACACGAGCTGACGAGCTCCTTTGCCGTCGGAGCCAAAAGTCGAGGCGGGAGGCAGACGCCAACGCCCCGCTCCGACCTGCAGCTTTCCAGGCTACGACTCCTCACCTGTGTGAGTGTCCAGGTGCTCCAACAAGCTGCGACTAGACGGAAAAGTGGCGCTGCACGCGTCGCAGGGATACAGTTCCTCGCCGGCGTGCGTCTTCATGTGCACGGACAGGATGCTTTTCTGACGGAAACTTTTCCCGCAGCTCTTGCATGAGTACGGCTTCTCGCCCGTGTGCGTTCTCATGTGCACGGACAAGATGTTTTTTTGGCGGAAGCTCTTCCCACAGGCTTTGCAGGGATACGGCTTCTCGCCCGTGTGCGTTCGCTCGTGGATCGTCAGATCGCTTTTTTGAGCGAAACCTTTACCGCACGTTGTGCAGGAATACGGCTTCTCGCCCGTGTGAGTGCGCATGTGCACGGACAGAATCTTTTTCTGGCGGAAACTTTTCCCGCAGGCTTTGCAGGAATACGGCTTCTCGCCCGTGTGCGTTCTCATGTGCACCGACAAAGTGCCGCTGAATCGGAAACTCTTCCCACATTCTTCGCAGGTGTGCGGCTTCTCATCGGTGTGCGTTCTCACATGGACCAATAGGTGACCCCTCTGAATAAAACCTTTCCCGCATATTTCACAAGCGTATGGCTTCTCACCTGTGTGAAGCCGCATGTGGCTCAGCAGGTGACTGCTCTGAGTAAAACCTTTCCCGCACGTTTCACAGGAGTACGGCTTCTCGCCCGTGTGGGTTCTCATGTGACCCAACAGGTGAGCCCTCCGAGTGAAACTCTTCTCACATGTTTGGCAAGTATACGGCTTCTCGCCTGAGTGGATTTTCTGGTGTTCCTTTACGTAAGAGTTTTTCTTAAAGGCTTTTCCACAAACATTACATTTAAAAGGCTTTTTACTCGAGTCGGCGTCGCGCTGACTCTCTGACACCGGACAGCTGCCGGGAGCGCCGTCAGAGTGAAGCTGGTGACCGTTAGCCTCTGGTTCACTGTGGTCACTGTCATCAAAAGCAGTCACCAAGAAGGCGTCGGTCTCATCCTTCAGGACGAGCTGCTCATCCTCCTGGCTGGTGCGCACTTCCTCCTGTTCCTCTTTAATGTGTAGAGGCGTCGGCTCCTCCTGGTCCTCACTGGAGTTCATCTTCAGGTCACACAGCTGCTCCTCCTCACAGACAGAGAGACAAACCACGAAAACATTAGTTCAAACTACAAATGACACAACAGTGTCCTCACACACACACACACACGTATAGTTGTTGTCTGAAAACGAAGCATCTTTATTTCAGTTTCATTGCCACGGGATAAAACAGATTGGTTTTTAATTCAACACGTCGTCTTTTATACATTTCTGGGATTCCCTCGTCCTCAGTCAGGTGATCTACGCTACGCTGCTCTTTGTGGACTTCAGCTCATGTCCTGGTCACAGACCGGTGACCAGCTGACGACCCCTCACTGCCTCACTTCTGTGTGATTGCTCCCAGGGTAGACGAGCGGGGCCCCACATCACCCGAGCCTAAACGCTGGCTCCACCCTTTACACCCACATCCACACCCCCACCCAGTCCAGCAATAGCATCATCAATTCTGAGGACGAGACAATCCCAGTGACACAGAGGAGGACCTGACCCGCAGCACAAGCACAGTACTGGTTTAAAAGCTGCTGTGTCCTCCTGTCACTGCAAAGGGAACGCCCGAACATGCTGTGTGGTTGTCCAACAGCACGGAGGAACGCACTCCCAGAACATCTGGAGATATATCGGCCCCGTTTGTGAAAGATGCGTCTCGAGCCGGACGCTTTGTGTTTGGAAGCTGCACATCAGGAACAAGGACAAACACTTTAAAAGACAGCAAATCGTGCGAGACGTGCAAATGTCTGGAACATGTGCTGCTTTTGCGTTTCATAAAAAACGCCAAAAACCGTCTAATCAGAGGCGTTTGAAAGCTTTAATGACATCACTCATTTAATGAGCTTGACCGTGCGGCACCTTTGAACACTGAAGAACCACGTGGACAATAAAGCGGCCGTATATACACGAGACAGGAAAGCAAAAAGAGCAACTTTCTCTTTTTACAAGCAGAAGTTGGTGATTAGCCAGTCTAAAGGTGCGTGGAGGTGATCTGAACATACACTTAAACCCCAAACAAACAGCTCCAACAAAACAACCGGTACAAAAGTGAAAGAGCTGATGGAGGACATGGGTTTGATTGGTGCTCCCTATTCCACACTCATCATATATCAGAATAGACCAACGCAGGGACAGATCAAGAGCTATCGAGTCGACGTGGGAACAGTAGACCTGAGCGAATGCGCCCTGATAAATATTGTAGTCGACTAAAGAGAAACAACATGGAGACTTAGGCCCAGCCTACTTAACGATGCTAATCTTAGGAAAGAATGAAATTCAAAAGTACATGAAAGAAAATGATAATGGAGAGGTGTCCTCACAGATAAAATGACTGCAGCAGCCTCAAGGAAAAAGAAAGTTTAGCAGGAAAAACGGCACGATTCCCAAAAAGAGCTGGAAAACAGCCGTGCACTGAACCAGAATCTGAATACACTGAAACAAGAAATCAAAAGAACTTCACATACACTCGGGAGACTGAACAGAAGATGCTACTTTGTAGACAAAGACATAAATTATTGGCACAGAAACATCAATATACAAAAAGGAGATCAAGCTGGCTTTCAACATAAACCCAGGATGATACAAGACAACGGCACACAGAGCGGGCTGTGATCCTTGAAGAGGCTTTTGGCTCTGATAGTTGGCAGTGCTGATACAGAGTACTGCAGAAGGCTGTGCCTCGTCTCCTCTTTGCTGCAACAGAAAAAATCACAGGTGTTGCAATAAATGTCAGTGATGTACGTTTATACTTCAAAACACCCGAGGAGTCCCTGCCTGAGGTAAAGAACTGCCTCAAAAACATTGGTCCAATGACAGGATGTAAACTGAGGTCCTATAATTACAGCCCATGTGAAAAACCCAAACAAGCAGACCCACTGAAATGGAAACAAAATTACAACCATTTATATTAAAGAGACAGGATCACACCTCCGAGCAATAGAAACCATCAAAAGATTTCTGTATGTTTCAGTGCCTCCCACTCAGGATTAATCACAAAGATTTTACTGAACAGGATAAAACGATCTCTAGATTTATATGACAAAACATTAAAAGAGAACAGTGGCTGGGCCCACCGCGTTCAAAACAATATTGTACTTGAGCAATGATGCACTGGTGGGATCCATCACATGGAACAACAATAACCAATACGCATGTACAGGCAGTGCTGGCAGACAACTCTACAGGGTAAAATGGTGATAAAAGAAAATAAGCTGGAGAAGGATACAAAATATCGAGATGTGTGCATATGATTCAGAATCTACACCAAATCAGATAGATGCTAGGTTTAAAAACTGGATAGAAAAAGGACTCCATATGTGGCGTTGTGAAGGAAGACGAAGTCTCCAAACTTTAAAGCAAACATTTAGAAAATCGAGACCACTACAGACATCTCCAGCTAAGAAACTTTATACTCCAAACATTAAAGGCCAAAAACCAGCGAGGCCGTTCATCCAACTCTTTCTAAATGCTGTAAGGTCAGAAACTAAGAAAGCTGTGCTCTCACAAATATACAAAAGTCTTCATGATTTCAACAATCACTCAACAACAACTGTGGCCGAGGCAGCACACCACTACCATGCGTGTTGGGACTGTAAGCATATTAATAACTACTGCAGAGACGTTCAGGAAGTGATACAAAACATCTGTAGCACATATTTACTCTTTGATTTCAAATCCATGTTTGTAGGACACTAGGGCTGCCACAATTAGTCGACTAGTCACGATTACGATCAAAATCGTCGACGACTGATTTAATAGTCGACGCGTCGTTTGAAGCTTTGTAAGATACTGAAAGACGCAGGAATAAGAAGTAGGATTTAAGAGTGTAATAACGGACTGAAACAGAAGATGGCAGCACTGCATGTACAAGGATGCCAGCTGCCGTTAAACCCCGAAGAAGAAGAAGCTGTATCCCAGAATTCATAGCGCGGCCCAGCTCAGTTTCCAACAATGGCGGCAGCTAGTTAGTTTTAATATTACTCCTATTATTCTTTCTGGGTCACAAAATAAACGTTTAACATATTTTCAAAAGCGCTCCGACGTTTTCAGAGACGTCTGTTACCCACTAGCTCGATAGCTAGCCGGCTAGGTCACTAGCGCCGTGAGAACACCGGACTCCCGGCAGATCGTTTTCAAACCCACCGCCGTCTTTCACTGCTCAGGTTAAACATGATATATGAGTCACTTAGGTAACTGTTAATGATAGTTATATAAGAGCAGATGCTGCTGGTGCAGTAAGCTGTACGTTGGATCATCTGATTAGTCGACTATCACAATAACCGTTTGTGGCGGCCCTAGAGGACACACACCCTCAGACACACAGGGTGTAGATAAATACTTGGTGTGTTGCTGACCAAAAGATGGCCAACACAGGATCCACCAACATTACCCAGCTGGACTCATGTAACGTTACAGATTTATAAGATGGAAAAGATTACTTGACTTTAGAGTATGAGACACGGCTTCGCTGGATATTGCTGATTGTCATCATTGAAGGAATAAATGTTTAAATGTTTTTACTCTGTATAGTAACACGTACTAATGTCACCATGCATGTACGTAGTTACAAACTACATTTATCTGCACGTGTTGTTTTTTTTCTGTCCTCACACCTGTGTGAAGGAAAAGTACCTGAAGTGAGTGCACACACCTAGACTACCATGCTCCTCTGTACTTATGAGTCTTAAAACTAAGGAAGCCGTTAAACGATGTGCATAACTTCAATAAAGACTTAAAAAAGCAGATAAAAACAATAGGATTAAATAACTGTTACGTATGGTGACAATAGCAACAACGTGTAATAATAAGCAGCAATCAGCCGACAGCCACGCAGCTCCAACAGCAGCACACCTGATGAACATCACGCAGCACCCACGCAGGTCGTGTTTCTGTCTGAGAGGAGGACGTTTGTGCCATTAGGGAGAACTCTGCTGCGGGGTCCTGAGGACTGAGCCTCAGGTGGAGGCAGGGATTTATCCAGAGCTGCGTGCGAGGCACAGCTGACTGCACGTGCACACGGTTTGCTGTCAGAGCGAGCTCACGGCGTGGTGGTGCTGTACGGTTACACGGCGTTCATAACTCTGGGTGTTTCTTTCCCCAGCATGTGACAGCCTGACAGGCCCACAGTTAAGGATCCAGACACTCATCTGCGCCTGTTTGGAGCTGACCCCACACCTATAAAACAGGTGGAGGTGGTGTGAGGCGGACTGAGCAGGTGTGCTCAGGTAAGTCGGTAGAGAGCTATTTTAAATCCCTGCTGCCTGAGAGCCCACGGGGCGTGTCCTCGCCCACGCTTTAATGAAGCTCGGGTTTATTTTCACAAACAGAGACAACATGGTGGTGACGTAGTTTGTCCTGTGCACTCATTGGCCGCCCGCGGCTCGCGCTCCAGGTCAGGGAAAGGAGACGGGCTCATCAAACAGACCCACAGTGTGACGTCAGGGGCCACGTCCGGAGTTGATCGCGACAGTTTACCACGTGTGTGCGCTGCAAATCGATCAGCTGATATTTGATCACGTGGCTGAGCTGTTGGCGACCTTCCAGAGAGCCCAGACCGCGCAGGACGCACGAGACCTTTTGTTCGGTGCGCGCGTCTGTGCGCAGACTTAACGTCCCGCAGAGCTGTGATCAGGATGCTCCCTCAGAGGGACACTCACCTGTCCTGTGCAGCTTGATTTGGGGTTTCCAGGTGATATCCAGCAGTCTGCGCTGACGGTCGATCTCTTCCTCGTACTGGACGATCGTTTTTTCAAACTCCAAGAATATTTGTTCAGCAGCAGCAGTTAGTCGCTCGTTGATAAACTCTCTCAGATACTGAACTGAAGGCATCGTTGCTGCCGCAGCTCACACACTCAGCTCACACACAGCACAAAGCCTCCAAAAGTTCACGCTGGAACAACCATACTGCCGCCTTTTCATTGTTTACTTCCACCGGATGTCCCGCTCTGAAGTTCCGGCAGGAGGAGGATGTTCAAATACTTTGTTCCGCTTGGAATAAACGTCCTCCTTTCTTCCTAAAACCTATTTAAATGTACCAAACTGAGCCATAAACACATAAACAGCGTGTTATAAATAATAAAGGAGAGAAAATGGAAAGAAAAGGCCTCGTTCAGGTTTTTATCCATAATGAATCATATCCATTCTACTACTGATCATTCATATACTCAACACCAAAGAGTCTGACGTGAATGAATACTAACACACGGCTTTATTTTATTGTTTGATGTGGGTCTAAAGTAAATGAGGAATTAAATGTGTTTGTGCTCAGTCTTCATTGGTGGAAATCATTTGTAAAAAGTTCAAAACATAACGTCTAGATTTGAAAATGCAAACGCACACCTCTTTGTGCCAAAGATAATGAGATGTGATGATGATCAAAGTATGTCCTGTTATGGAAATGTGAAATAAATCCACACAGACACAAACAGGTTTGAGTTAGCTTCACTCAGGGCACAAAGAGCAGCACAGAGCGTGGCAACAAGCTGACAGTCGTGTGTAGAGATGGGCCCAGCCCAGCGTCACAGTGCACTCACAATATCTTCTACTGAAGGAGGCAGAGCGCGATGCTGTGGGGCCGTCGTTCAGCAGCTCAGGCTGACACAGAGAAGAGCAGCATCTTCACATATGCAACACATTCTAAGAGTTTTTATGTGTTTTGACTCGGGCACTCCTGAGGCTCTTCTATGACTGCGGGGGCATCGGCCATCTCCTGCGCTCGGGTCTGGGGACAGGACCAGACCGAAGACCGGTGAGGAGGGCAGGCCCTGTGCTGATGCAGTGGTGGAGGCGGTGAGTGAGGAGAATGGCTTCTCAGCTCTGATGGACCACACTTCCTGCCCCACATGCGATGCAGTGACATCAGCGGGCAGCTCCTTGCTGCGTCCATAGTCCACTCTGTACCACACTGTGAAATAACACTGCACCTCCTGTAAACGATGTAAGGCACGTGATCTGCTGTCTGCCTTTAAAACTCTGCACGCAGGTCCTCAGTCATGGAGTTGTGGTAGTCCTGTGGTCTGCTTAGTTTCTCTACAATCACAGCTTCTGTTAACATTCGGCCTGCAGCTGACCTACGACCTCTCTGTGCATAAATGTTACCTTGTTTATATAAGTCTGCTTCAGCTGTGTGCAAATAAAACTCATATAACTCACCTATAGATCATAAGTACTTTGTAACCAATAATTACTGCAAACACTGCTGTGAATTCTCAGAAACACGCGATCATATGAATATACGCCCACAAAGGATTTGTGGTCTGTCTGCAGTTTAAGGAGACGCTGCTCTGATCCAACATCTTCAGCATGGAGATACAAAAATATCACGAGTGGAATAATGTAACAAACAGACCAACACGTGACCCGAAGGCTTTACCAGGGTTTGTGTGCCCAGTGTCCCCTAGAGGGCGCTAAAACACAAGCATAAATCTCCACAAACATGAAATAAGTAGCGCCACCAAACAATAAGATACAGACGCTTTAATAAACCAGTGAGGTGCTCAAACAATATTCGACTACCTGCCAGAAAAAGGAGAAACTCGGATCCTGTAAGATTCTGTCAAAGCGTGTTGTAATTCTCTTAAATCAAGGAAACACGTGACTTCATGTTTTTACACCGATAGTTGCGCCAGCAGCTCAGCCACATCACTTAACCGCTAAAACCTTTTTTCCAGGAATGCAAGTAAATAACTTTAATGTGTCACTTTAATCAAATAATAATCGGATTTACTTTTTTCAGCTTTTTTGTAAAACTGTGAATTTTACGCTCATGTGTAACAACAATAAAACATCAAAGTGCACAGTGGCAGACGGAGCATGACAGGAATGCTGTGTCATAAACACGGACTGGATGCTGGTCTAGTACATTTGTGGAGCCAGTAGCGGTTCTTGATACGGGCGACACGGGCGGCATCACGGGCGTCGGCAAAAAAAATGCTGCCCATGCTCATGCTGCCCGACATCAGCCAGCGCATAGTGGGAATGTCACAGGCACCGATCGGTTTTCTATCGCCCATTTGCTGGGAGTAAGGGCGCCCTCCGTTTGCGAGGTGCGCCTGCTGCTGGCGGCACAGGGAGGAGAGGGCGGGGCGGCGTCTAATAACCAACTCACAAAATAAAACAAAATAAAAACAATACAACAAACACGAAAACACCAGACATCATGATACAGACTTATAATCTGCACCGATGTTTTTTCTATAGGGAAAAGTGAGCGCGAGAGCCCTCGGTGCGCCTGCGCGCTGCTGAAGTCAAAGTAAACTTTATTGTCATCTCCGCTACAGACAGTCCGGCATGTAGAGACGAGACGACGAGGCTCCAGTTACAGCAGTGCAAGTAAACAAACAATATATATAAGAAAATAAATATACACTTTAGGACTCCGGGTAAAGGATCAATAACAATTTAAAATTTACAGTTTGATGATTTAAAGTCTCCACACAACCCGTCGAAAGGGGAGGGGCCTGCTGCTTCCAAATAGAGCACATTTCATTCATAATAATCTAAATCCAAGCCCATTATGTATTCATGATTTGAATCCTGGGTTGTGTGAAATCCCAGAAAAGCACCTTAGACAAAGAGAATCTGTGAACTAAGGTGTAGTGTGTTAGGTTAAGTTGTGGTGATCCTCGAGTTGAGGGATTTGTGTTCATACTGGAGTGCAAAATTAAAACCAAGATGACCAAGAAAAGTTCAAAGCCATCAGGTGCTCAGTTTAGAAAAAGGAGACAAGAAGTTGGTTTTAATCACTGAAAGAAAAATAATTAACAAATCAAAATAAAACAAAAGCATTTTGATCAGCCCTATTTCTACTCGATTAACAATAGATAACCATTAGGTGTCACATAAGATAAAGTATCCCTAGTTTTCAGAATTATTAGAGCTCTTTTTTCCTTTTAATTTACTTTGTCCAAACGATTTCTAAATGGCTTGACAGTACGTACAGAAACAGTTCCCGGAGTGGCTTGAAACTTGGAAAAATGGCTTCTTTGGAATGTTAGCTGACTTCTGAAGTGACGGACAGAGACAGAAGAAATGAAGTTCAAGCAGAAAGAAATCCTACAGCAGCTGAACCAACTTGGCAGATCCCGAACAAACCCAGAGTCCGACGTGGAGGGGCTCTGTGAAGGTGGTCTCTACCTTTGCAAGGAGAGTCATGGAGCCGGAGACGCTGTGGAAGGACAGGATACCTGCGCTCTGATCCACGTACACCCCGATCTTGCTGGACTGAGGAACCTGTAGGAACGTGGTGGTGCTGTCATGTCTGAACTCGTTATTGTGACACCACAACGCCCACGACTTGTCGTTGAATCCGAATCCACTCTCACTTCCTGTTCTGCTGATGCTCTTGTAGGCGACCGCTATAGCAACAAACTTGCTCCACTTCACCTCCCAGTAACACCGTCCACTCAGAGCTTCTTTGCTGAGGACCTGAAGGCTGTCGAACCTCTCTGGGTGATCAGGGTACGACTGCTCCTTCTTCATGTACGTGACCTTCCTGTTCCCCTCAGACAGTGACAGCCATTTGCTCACTGTATTTGGATCCAGCGTGATTGGACACATATACTGTAAGAAGTCGTTTCTGGTCTTGGGCTCTGTCGGCGGTGCAAAAGGTAGCGGCGGCGTCACCAAAGCTGGGTGTAGTGGGGCCAAAGCCGTGGGCTCTGCTGGAGGCACCACATGTTGTTTCAATGAATTTTTGCGTGCTGCTGTTGCCAGAAAAGCTGTTAGATGTGGTGCTGGTGGAAAACGGGGTTGTTTCAAGAAACTCTTGGGCTCTGCTGGTGGAACCACACGTGGTTGTTGGAAGGCTGCCGATTTGACTTCTTCTTCTTTTGTCACAGAAGATGGCGGTGCTGGTGATGGTGGCACCACATGTAGTTGTTGTTGGAAGGCTGCCGATTTGACTTCTTCTTCTTTTGTCACAGAAGATGGCGGTGCTGGTGGTGGTGGCACCACACGTAGTTGGTGTTGGAAGGC
>NW_024583038.1:59663-69725 GCF_018398535.1 Haplochromis burtoni
TCTTCTTTTGTCACAGAAGATGGCGGTGCTGGTGGTGGTGGCACCACACGTAGTTGGTGTTGGAAGGCTGCCGATTTGACTTCTTCTTCTTTTGTTATGAAGGATGTTGGTGCTGGGACTATATGCGGTTGCTTCTCTGAACCCTCGAGCTCTGCTGGTCTCAGCGGCGCCTCTCCTTGGGTCCAGCCCTGACTCAGAAGGTCTTGGAGTTTGTCTTTGAGCTGCGATACCGCCGCCGTCACCTCCTCAAAGCTCGGAGGAGGGACGTTGACGCCGGTGTGTGTAGATTTGCCGAGTGCTGACAGCGAGTAGAAAGTGAGTAGAAAGCGGTGGTGGTCCTCGGTGTATGAAAGCTGCTTCAGCTCCCAGTCTTTCTTCTTTAACTCGGCGATCTCGTTCTGCAGCTTCTCCTCGAGCTCTTTGACCCGACGCGTTTCTGTTTCCTGCTGGATTCTGATCTGCTGCTGCACTTCGGAGCTTCGTCTCGCGATGAGTTGGGCCAGCTGGCTGAACACCATCTGGCTATTCCTTGCTGCTTCATCGGCAGAAATGTTGATGACCCCCACCTGCTTCTGAAGCACTGTCAGATCTTGCTCCAAGTCTTGGATTCTCTGCTGGATGTTCTGCCGACATGGATCGAGCTCATTCTGCCTCTCGGCCCGCTCTGCTGCCAGTGACACGGCGTCGTGGCCTTTGTGTTCACTGATAGAGCAGAGGTAGCAGATACACTGCTTGTCACTGCGGCAGAAAACTTCCTTCACTTTGCTGTGGAGAGAGCAGATTTTTTCTTGAAGGTTTGCTGAGGCTTCAACCAGTTTGTGGCTCTGAAAGGCCTGAGAATCGTAGTGAGGCTGGAGATGATCGTCGCAGTAGGAGGCCAGACACTGTAGACAGGACTTGGTGGCTCTCTGCTTCCTCCCAGTGCAGAAATCACAGGGCACATCTCCAGGTCCAGCATAGTTGTGATGAACAGGAGGAGCAGCTTGGAGTTCAGTTTTCTTCAGCTCCTCCACCAACTCTGCTAACATGGTGTTTTTGCCCAGCACTGGCCTCGGTATGAAGGTTTTCCTGCACTGGGGACAAGAGTGAACCCCCCTTTGATCCTCTCCATCCCAATGGTTGTTAATGCAGATCATGCAGTAGCTGTGCCCGCAGGGAAGAGTCACCGGATCCTTCAGCAGATCCAAACAGATCGAGCAGCACAACTTTTCTCTGTCCAGTTGAGGCATTTTAATTCTGAGAGACAGCCAAGAGTTTCTCTTCTTCTCAGCAGATTAAAGGCGAGTTCTGATCCGAACCCAAACTCGCGCCAGTCCGTCGCACGTCTGCAAGACACGACAGCAGCAGGAAATATGCGGACAGAAACCAGCTGCTGTGTTTAAGAGCAGGCAGCAGAAAGAAGCTATCAGGTTTAACTTCATTCCAGTCCAAATATGATGTCAACATGCATCACAAGACCACCCCCCTCCTCTTCCAGACCCAGTGAGCGCAGCTACCTGCATCACCAGGAGAGGACCGAGGTCATCACAGGCGATCGGGCCCTTCAGGAGCCCGCAGTGTGCTCGTCTTTGTGAATACACTCAGCACCCATGCCTCCTATAACACACTGAGATCAACCTGCCTATCACAACTTGGAGCTTTACTCATATTTGCACATTTGTGCGTGTGCAGTGCAGAGCTGCTGTTAGAAGAACAGAAATCTGATCACTGTAGAGGAGCTGAAAATGAAGCATTCAGTCGATAATAATAATAATAATAATAATAAATGATCAGCGTGTAACGCACGAGCCTGGAACAGCTGTGCTGAGAAATCTGACACACAGAACAAGACGTGATTTCTACTTTAATAATGAGTGAATGTGTGCGGCCTCGCTCCGCACCGCTTCCTTCTCCTCAACTTGCCATGACAAGAATTTCATGACACTTGCTGAAAAATGCGAATGCTTGGCTGGGAAACCAGCAGGTCTGCAAACAGATCCAACAGTTTCTTTTAACTCTCCTGAATCTGATTTGCAGATAACAACACACACATCCAACACACAAAGGTCGCCTCTCGTCTCTTATGTACAGTATTGCTACTATTGCACAACTGACATTCAATTCTATTGTTTTTCTTAATTTTTGCTGCTCTTATCTTTGTATTGTCCACTTTGTTTCATGTTCAAGCAAATTTCCCTGATAAAGGTTTATCTTATCTTATGTCAGGTGTTTACATGCTTACAGTGTAGGAACAGGTTGATGAAAGGGGAAGATAATCCTCCTGTACTCACGAGTATGTGTTTAGTGCAGAGGACAGTATCGTCAGGTGTGCAGGCTGGATCACAGAGCACCCAACCTCTCCTCGCCTCCTCGTAACTCACGAGAACTGTAAATGTTGTGAAATTACAGAACATGAACATGTTGTGTGCCGAGTCACGAAGAGAAGTCTTTGTTTTATTTGAGGATTACCTTCAGACAGGCAGAAGAAAAAGTGCAGTTTGGTGCACACAGAAAGCTGAGAGGCTGCAGAGGAGGAGGAGTTTATCAGGTTCATCTTCATTCCATGAAGTCACGGAGCGAGAAACTGCGACTGACAGCCTGATCTGGGAGTACAAACTCCTCTAAACAGAAAACCAGAAGACCAACGGAGGAAAGCTTTGACGTCATTCAGACTCTTTGCTGTGCTTTCCTTGTTTTCCTTCATTGACACGTGCACAGAGGCTGACCGGAGACCAGCCACAGCAAACCCACCTGAATGTACAGAATTCAGGAAGCACAGAACGGTCACAGGCCTCTGGCCTCATACGGGTCGAGCACTCCATGTTGACCTTTAACGGCAGATTCATGTTGGGGAGTTCAGGTTTGGTGATACTTTCTTGTAACTTTAATCCAAACAGTGAACTCGCGTAGGAGAGCGACCCCCGGAGTCGTCGTTCGCAGAGCGCCTGCAGCCTCGAGTCAGCACGGTGGCACTTATGCTTAACTGATCTGCAGCCTCCTCTGCCAGCGCGATGCAAACTGATGGAAATGCTCAATAAACGCACATGCTGGCTTGAAGGCAGAGTCAGTGAATAAATCCTGAGCTGCAGCTTCGTCCTCGGCCTCCTGCTAGGACCCATTCTGAGCGTTCACCATGGCAACCGGCTCATACAGAGCAGAGCATCTATTTTAACCCGGCGGAGCCAAGAAATGGCCGACTTCAGCGTTTCTGTCATAGATGAAGCTGCTTCTTTGATCTGGATCTTGAAATCCAGCTCTCAGCTGTGGCTAGCGGCTCTGCGGCGAAGCGCCTGTGAACCGTGGGTCAGAGGTCACGAGGCTGGACAGACGGGGGTGTCTGTGGCTCCGTCTGCTGTGGCGAGACACAGGAGCAGCTGAGAGGAACTTTGAAACAGACAGCACTGTTCATCTGTGTGTGATTCGGGGCGATTTAGATTCTGTTGTGCATTTAAAAAGCTGCCTGACAACATTCAGTGACTGTGTTCGTCGTGCGAACAGATCCGGACGCGTTCAGCAGCCCGCGATGACCCACAGCTAGTCCTGAAGTCATCTCAACCTAAGCTTCACTTCATCTCCAACAAGATGAGTGTGACCAAACCAAATCACTGCGATTACAGCAACATAAATGTTAATCACATGTACAGCTGCTTCCTGGAGCAGAAGCAGGGATCGTGCACGCGGATCCTTCACTGCTTACTCTTGCTCAAATATGTGGTCTGTCTGAGCGGACACGAGGGGATCAGGTTTAACATCATTCCAGGACGAGCAGGACAGTTTAACAAAACAGCAAACATCATCGCGGGAAATGTTCTGTCAAAACAACAAAAGCAGGCCAGCACATTCCCATCAAGGCTGAGGCCGCGGACGCCGCTCTGACCTGCTGTCAGCTTTGGTCTCAGGGCTGCAGAGAGCCAGCTTTCTTTGGGTTAGCTGCTTAAACCAAACCCCAAAGCCTGTTAACATAATACAAGTCTTTGTTGTCATTGCACAGTCACACCAAGCACAACAATGCAACAACATCAAACTGTCCCATGTCGGCACTACGCACAACTAAACACAACACTGTAACTTGAAGTGCCAGAAAGGTAAGCGCAAAAAAGGATGACTTGATAAACAAATAAAAGAATGAGTGCATGTTTATTATTATTGTTATTGCCCCCAAAAAGTCCAGGGAGGTAGCCAATCAGGTCAGCTGTGAGCATTGATCAGGGCTGTTGTAAAAGCTGTCGTGGAGTCTGTTTGTTCACAGATAATCAGTTTTACATAAGAAGAACCACAATTATTGTTCTGTTAGCCTAACCCAGAGCTTCAGAGCGGGGTGGGGGGTGGGGGGTGGGGGACCCTTGGAGGACACTGCTAGCATAATGGACAGGTTTGTGATGAGGCGCCCACGCAAACGCAAAGCAGGAGATGAAGCATCGCTGAATATGTTTCCAAACCAACTTCATTCAAAGACTAGAAAATATGGTGAAGCAAATCTGCCCTTTGGCTTCACCTGCACAGGTGCTGAGGCAGGTCTCCCTGCAGGGTTGGTTTCCCTGCATCAGGAGCAGCGCTGGGCTGTTTAAACCACGGACAAACAGGATCCCACATTCTTGATCTTTAGTTCACAAACACTTCTCATAATGACTAACTGCTCCTGACATGTTGGAGATGTTTGCTCTTTATACAGTAAAGTTACAGCAGGATACAAATAACATCAGGCTGATCCTGCAGCGATTTGTTCCCCCTGTCACGGACAAACAGGATCCCACAGCTGTTTATGTTTTTGAACACATTTTGCATTTTTTGAAAAGTGTATTGAGATCAATGTTGAACATTATTACACAGACAAACATTTTTCTTGTAAAACAAAGGGGGCCCAGTAAAAACAGTTTGGGAACCACTGCGTCATTAGTGTTCGATGGTGTGCGTCTCCTGGCACTGGGCGTAACTGCTAAATGAATTTCCTGAGTGGAGCTGTAATCATCACCCTGATTAAATCTGTCTGCTCCGTTTAGACCTTCGTGGCCAAAGAAAGACGCGAGTTTAGAGAGAAGCTGGTCGTGCTCGGCGTCTGTGCTGCTCAGGTTACATAACACCACGCGACACAGCACGTTACATTTTATTTTAATAATAAAAGACCAAAAGCACCTGAAATGCATCAAAATACACATGTACGGGTATTACTGTGGAGTATCAGGCCCTCTGTACACTGGCACACAGTGTCTCGTCCACAGGCTGCAGCACAGGGACGGCTCACCCCCAAATCAACACATTTTAGAGTAATTAGTGCAAAGAAAATAGTTCCTGAATGAAACACTTGTTAAAAGCTCGGTGTCGGTGCATCTCCTCACATCCCCGTGAGGGAAGAGCAGTCGGACCTACAACACACCTGATTTTGAGGTGAACTGCTCCTTTAACGGCGCCCTGCAGGTCCTCGCACAGTTCATCCACAGGTGGGACAGTTTCACATTGAATCTGTCAGCTGGTTCACTGTGCACTCACACCACAGATCTCAAACATCGTTTTCCACCTGCAGTCTGGCGTGCTCAGCGTGCTGACACTAGGTGGCGCTACAGGAACAGCCTCACTGTCCAGGAAGTCCGGTGCAGGGTTATCATCGGCTGTTTTTACACGCTCCTCAGAGGGCCACGCCACCGCTCTGACTAAGAGCGTGCCGTTAACGGCTGACCTCGTTACATGCAGGTGGCACTGACTCGCTGCACCCTGTGGGACAAACACAGGAGGGTCCGACTCCAGGCCTCGAGGGCCGGTGTCCTGCAGATCTCACCCTGGGTCAGCACACCTGAATCACATGATTAGTTCATCACCAGGCCTCTGGAGACCTTCAAGACATGTAAGGAGGTCATCATTTAGCCATTTAAATCAGCTGACACGTCTAAAACCTGCAGGACGCCGGCCCTCGAGGCCTGGAGTCGGACCCTCCTGATCTGACACGTTTCCTTCTCAGTCTGCTGACAGCTTTAGGCTACGTCCACACGTATTTTTGAAAACTGAGATTTTCCGTTCTCGTTTAAAAAAATAAAATAAAATAAAATAAAAAAAACCCGTCCACAGATGCAAAAATGAAGCAAAACGCTGCTATGAACATGCCAAAGCAACAGGTGGCGATATATTCCTAACCGTGTTGGCCAATCAGAGGCCTAGAAGCCTGGGTGGGAAAGAGTAAACAAAGACGGGGCATAGAAGCAGAACAGAGTGCTGTTTGTGGAGGCACAGTAACTGTGTGTGTAAGCATGTAAACACTGCAGAGAGTAAAATTAACAGCATTTTGTCCACGTCCGCCACTGTAGAAATTCTCAATCTAACCTGTTCACAGCCGACTCTGAAGTACGCTGTGGACGCTTGTGTTTACGCAAAGCTAACCGCGGCCGGACTTCCTGCACAGTGTGGACTGTTCCTTTAACTTTGAGAGCTGCAGTGTTAATATGAAAGCATGCAAATGCAACACTGTTTACCTGAAGCTCCTGGCTCACACAGTATTTACACCCCAGTGCTACATAAAGGTACATACTGGCAAACAGAACCGAGGCACAGAAAACAAGGACAATAACCACGGTGCAAAAATACGTAGTAATTAC
The DNA here is from genome assembly GCF_018398535.1 of Haplochromis burtoni. Lineage (NCBI taxonomy): Eukaryota > Metazoa > Chordata > Actinopteri > Cichliformes > Cichlidae > Haplochromis > Haplochromis burtoni. The sequence goes on from NW_024583038.1 coordinate 66,227, forward strand.
TTTCGGTCTTCTTTTAAAACTGACGAAGCTTTAAGGCAAAAAATCCGACAGGCTGGAAGCTTCAACCTGTCCAGCGTCTCCACAGCCGTTCATGTGCAGCACGTCTGGTTCTTTCTGGTCTCTCGCTGTCCAGGCTGTGCGCAGAAGTGCACGCCGCGAGGTCGGCGCTCACAGGGAACCAGGACGACTGAAAATGAAGCAGAAATTAGAAAAATCTGAGCAGAACGTGATCGAGAATTCTACGAACACCAGGTTGGATATGCCCGTGCAGAGCAGCCTCACCTGCTGGGGGGGTCCCCGTTAGACAGGCCGCAGCCTGTAGCGGAAGCGGACATCTTCAGCTGGTAGCATGACTCCCAGGCCGGCTCTGCTGAGGTCCAAGGTGGCTTTGCTCTGGCCCTCCTCCAACTCCAGGTCCAAGTAAAGCAGGATCACGGACAGGAACTGTTTGATCTCATTGATTGCGAAGAAACGTCCGGGACACTTGCTGGCACCTGAGCCGAAAGGCATGAGGTAATGCTTGAGCTTCTGGCCACGCTTGTAGAAGTTGGTCTTCTTCTGGCCGTTCTGCATGTAGCGGTCGAACCGGAACGTCTGACGGCACAGAGAGAAGAACGACAGCGTGACGAACAACAGTCAAACGTGGCATCCCTTCACTTCAAATGACTGTTACAGCTTCGGCTATAAGCCCTGAGAGGAAGAAACCACCGACTTAATAAACCTGGGCTCAGATGGAGCCCTGCCACAGAATGATGACCTTTCACCCCGTCACTCCTGGGACAGGCTGAGGTGCTGATAAGCTGGAAAGCGGAAGAAAAATGGATGGAGGATGGAGTTTGACTAAAATGCCAACAGATGGCAGTATTGTTCCCTGTGCTGCTTTAATAACCCATCATTTCCCCCAACAGCAGATAATCAGTCTGTGTGGATTTCAAAGGTTTCCAGACTTTCCTCTTAATTTGGAGCTGATCACATGACTGGATGAAAACACCTTAAAGTTACACAAAAACCAGAACTGTGATTCTGCAGGGATTCAAGGCTTCAGGGGTAACAGCCCCTCTGAATACAAACGCAAAGAAAGACATGCCACGCTGTCATTTGGATTTTTTAAAGTCTCACCTTAAGGCAGGTATGTAATCAGTTCAAAACAACAAATGATTAAGGTGCACTGAGTCCTTTTAAGTTGAAAAGTGGTCCAGCGTACCTGTGGGTCCTCGTAGATCTCGGGGTCCAGGTGAATAGCCTGAGGGTACAGGGCAATGATGTCTCCCTTTCTGACGGCCGCCGAGCGCTCGGCATCCAGACGCAGACTGAAGTCCTCCTGAGCCACCCGGATGTTCATGGAGGCTGAGCACAGGCGGAGGCTCTCCTCGATGGCGCTCTCTGTGGAGAAAGTCGGGTCAATGATCTTCAGGTTCACATCTCTAAGTGTACGAATGCAGAATCTCTGTGTGCACGTACCCATGTAGAGAAGTTTCTCCAGGTGCGCTGGGGTCAGCGTCACATCCTTATCTCTGCTGAATTCCACCCCGCTGAGTCTCAGGACGTCCTCGAGCTCCTGACGGACGAACTGCAGCGCCTCAGGGTGACTCACCAGGTAATACGTGACCCAGAAAATAGCAGGAACCGTGTTCCCCAGAGACGCCCACAGGATGGCAAAGTGATGAGCTGAAAGTCAGCAGGATGCAGAATGTCATCCACAAAAAGCTCCCACGCAGCATTTACACTCAGGTCACAAAAACAATTATTGTCTATATTGTGGGCTGTTGAGCTGCCAGTGGCACTGGTACACTGCACAGGGAGGGAAGAAAGGCCTAAATCCATCAGCAGCTGCAAACACATAAAGCAGGCTGACATTACGCTTCCCCCGTTAAGTATTTGGGACTGTGCTTAAAAGCCGAGTCAGTTCAATTTAGATGAACTCTACCATTAAATAAATATCATCATATAGAGCCAAACTTGGTAGAAGCTTGATGATGGAAACCAAAAGCATTTGGTCAAGGTGGGATTTGCTGAGGGACATTTATTAGAAGAGTTCAAAGAAGTGATTCAAAACTTGAAATGACCAAGACAAGTTCACGCCCACGATGGGTGGATGTTAACCTCCGACCACAGCTGCACATGAGCCACTCGAGGTCTGGGCTGTAGGACAGCAGAAACATGTTTGCACAGCAGCTAATTATCTACCTGCTTTGTCGAAATCCCTCAGCGTGTCATACTGCTCAAACATCTCGAATCGTGTCCTGATGAACTCTGAAGAATGTGACCAGCAAGACATCTGGTGCGGCAGGAAGTAGTTGATGAGCCTCTCGCGGATCGCCCTAGTCCGTCCCAGCAGCCAGATGGGTATCTGAGCGACGAGGAGCGGAAACATCTTGTCAAACTTGATGAAGTCCGTCTCCAGGACGCTCATCCCGCTGTGGCGGCTGGCGGATGGCGGCTTGCCGTACATGGTGAGAAAGGTCGCCTCGAACATGATCGAGTTGCAGAACTTGTGCATGTAGGCGGTCTTCCAGCTGCTCTCCTGGTCCAGGTAGTCCTGACGAAATACCAGCATCAGGTTACCCATCATGCTCTCTGTCAGGGGCGTGAGGTTATCCCCTTGGAGGAGAATGAAGCCGCGTGTGATCTGCTCCTTCAGGCCGGGGAACTTGCTAGTAACAGGTGGATAGCCAAAGGCAAATGATGCCACCCTGTTGGAGAACTCGTCAAAGTCCAGCTGCCGGCCTTGTTTGATGATGTTGGGATACAGTAAAGGATCCATGATGAAGGTCATGTATTTACCTGTATTTATAAAAGATGCAAACCGTATCAGGTGTTTAATCTCAGACTGGAGCTTTTTAAGATAAAAGGTCAGCATGTCTATAAAAAGTTGGGACAGAGCAAAAAAAAAAAAAAAAAAAAAAACAGCTGGAAAGATCAGTGGTCCTGAAGAGAAACAGCTGGAGGAGCCGACTGATCACTTTGAGCATGTGCGTACATATACACACAAGATGGTATTCTCCTTCCTGTATATACAAGCGCGTATATACAGGAAGGAGAATACCATCTTCTAGCTCAAAGAGCAGTGGGAAGAAGTAACGTAGCTCAGCTCAGGCATGCAGCTTCTTCCTGAGTGTACGTAACATGTTCTATTATCATGCTGCCTCAGCCCATCACTGCATTAAACCACGTCTTTATACACGATTTAACCCAAACACAGACTCACAAAAACCGTTCCCAGACGTTCTCACCACGAGCACGTTAAAATCAACCATCTCTGTGGTCCAAAGGATCTTAAATATCAACTGGTAATAGATTACTTTGAGCTCTAAACAAAACAAGAGATCAATTACTAAAGCAGTTTCTGAAAACAGGTCTAACTCTGGATAGACAGAGATTTACTTCAATGCGGAATAAAGTAACAAGAAGTTTGAGACAGGCCAAAGCAAAATTTTTTATAAATATAATTGAAAGAGCCAAAGGTAATGGTAAAATTATCTGGCAACACTTAAATAAA